>NC_032028.1:4617170-4628995 GCF_001865875.1 Lupinus angustifolius | reverse complement strand
AGAAAAAGGCATTAATCATCTTATTCCAAGCTCTTGGTGCTTGCCTTAGGCCATACAAAGCTTTCCTCAACTTGTAGACTTTGTTCTCACTACCTTCTATCACAAATCCTGGAGGCTGATGGACATATACCTTCTCTTCAAGGGGTCCATTTAGAAATGCAGATTTCACATCTAGTTGCCATATCTTCCAATTGTTCTTGCTTACTAAGGCCATTATTAGTCTAACTGTTTCTAATCTTGCAATTGGTGCAAAGACCTCTGAGAAATCAATCCCCTCTTTCTGCATAAAGCCTTTTGCTACAAGTCTGGCTTTGTATTTTGCGGTGGAGCCATCAAGATTTATTTTAGTCTTGAAAACCCATTTTACTACTATGGGTTTCTTGTCTGGCTTTGTTGTTTACTACTTCTTCAATAGAGATAGGCTCTGCATATGCAAACAGAGCAATAAACTGCACTAATTCCCCTTCAGTATTAATAATATCATCAGGTGATATTAGAAAGTCTCTGAGTTTGACAGGTAGGTTTCTCCTCCTTGTAGGCTTTCCTTCACCAGTTCTATTAGTTGGTGTCTCTAATTGAGGCTCAACTTCACTCACTATTTGAGGCTCTTCATCACTATGATCATTGCCCTTCCAATCAATGGAAATTTGAGCATTAGGTGTAGGCCCTTGTCTTTCTTCTTTTCAGGATCTTGACTCAACAAAGTGCACATCTCTACTGAAAATTACTTGATTTGTTCTTGGTTTTAGCAACTTGTATGAGCCAGTGGGATGATAACCAACAAAGACCATTGTTTCACTCTTATCATCTAGTTTTCTTCTTCTTTGATTAGGAATGTGTTTGTAGCATAGGGATCCAAAGATCCTGAAGTGCCTCACTGATGGTTTAACACCTGTCCATACCTCTTCAGGAACCTTAAGAGCAATTCTCTTTATTGGACAATGATTCAATACATAGGCTGCTGTAGTTGCAGCCTCTCCCCATAGGCTTTGTGGCAAGTATCTTCTTGTTAGCATGCTTCTAACCATGATTCTATTTCTTCTTTCAGCCACCCCATTGTGCTGAGGAGTATATGGGGCTGTCACTTCATGTATGATCCCATTCTCCTTGCAGAAAACCTCAAAATCCTTGGAAGTATATTCACCTCCTCCATCTTTCCTCAAGATTTTGATTGATTTCTCATATTGTTTCTCAACCATGCTCTTGAAGTATCTGAATGTTGCATACACATCACCTTTTGCTTTGATCAAATATAACCACAGTTATCTGCTATAATCATCAACTAGTGTCATGAAGTATCTATTTCCACCTAGAGAAGGAACCTCAAGTGGTCCATATACATCTGAGTATATTATGTTTAATTGATTGTTAGCTCTTGATGGAGTGAAATTGTTGAAAGATGATCTAGGCTGCTTACTAATTAGACAACTATCACATACTTCCTTGGGAATATGTATTGTAGGCAGGCCAAGGACCATTTCTTTGTTCTTCATGAGACTTAGATCCTTGAAGTTAAGGTGACCAAATATCATGTGCCACAACCATGCATTATTGGACAGAATCTCCATATTAAAGCATTGAGACTCAATTGCATTTAGATTTACCTGGAAGGTTCTGCTATGAGTTAGAGGAGCCCTCATTATCTTTATCTTAGTAGAGTCAAATACTTCCAAGCATCCTTCTTGCATGTTCACTGAAAAACCTTTCTCAAGTAATTGACCCAAGCTGATTAGGTTGTTCCTCATGTTGGGCACAAATAGTACATCAGTTATCATAGCCTTCCTACCATCCTTCTTTTCTATCATTACATCATCAGTGCCCTCTGCTTGAATCAATCTGTTATCTGCAAATCTGACCTTGCTCTTCTTGCTTGAGTCAAAGTTAACTAACCAATATCTATGGTCTCTCATGTGATTGGAACAACCAGAGTCTATGTACCACACCTCCTCACCTCTTTCTTTTTGGCTTGTTGTCATCATCAACAACACATGACTGTCATCTTTGTCTTCCATTTCCTCTTTCACCATGTGTGCTTCACTGTGATGTTTGCCATCAAACTGTCTTGGCACTGCTTGACATTTAATAGAAAAATGTCCAATTTTATTACAATTGGAGCATCTAATTTTCTTCCTATCAATCCTCTTTTTATCACCCCCTACCTGCATTGAAACCTCCTCTTCTTGTGAAGCTCATGGACTGATTTTGATCAAGTTTTTCTTGATCTTGATTTGTATTCCTAGCCTTGAAGTCTCTTCCTTAGACCTCGGTTTTTATTTCCATTCCTGCCATAGTAGCTTCCTCTACTGGAAGTTTGGGCTTGTAGGGCCTGTTCAATTGGCTTTTTTGTGGATCTCTCTATGAGCCTCGAGGAAACCTTGAAGTTCTTCAATCTTTAATTCTTCAAGTTTTTTTTACTCTTCAATTGCTACTACAATGTGATCAAAGCTATGAGTCAATATTCTTAATATCTTCTCTACTATAGTCTGATCAGTGATCAACTCAACATATGCTTTCATTGCATTTGTATGGCTGATGATCCTGTTGCAGAATTGTGCCACCCTTTCCTTAGAATCCATCTGCATTAGCTCATATTGTCTCCTTATAGTCTGTAATCTGACCTTTTTTAATTATTCTGCTCATTTATTACCCTTCTCCAAGATTCCCCAAGCTTCTTGTGCAGTCTTTGCTATTGAAATTTTCTCAAAGTGTGTTCCATCTACACATTGATGAAGTAAACACATTGCCTTGCAATCCCTTCTTTTGTTCTCCTTGAACAAAGCCCTTTGTTGCTCTGTTGCTTCTGCAGTGAGCTCAGGGTATCATTCTTCTACTATTTCTGTGATTTCTTGAAAGCCCAAGATTGATTTTATATGTATGCTCCATCAGTTCCAGTTCTTGCCATCAAGAATAGGAAGAAAAGTTTATGCTTGAGTGACCCATGATCGGAGAAGAGAAGAAGTTAGAACAGGATGATGATAATAGAAGAAAGAAGAATGTGTTTAACTCTAGGATCAACCTTGTGCTCTTGATACCAATTTGTTGGAGAAAGAATGAAAGAAGTTGAATCAAAATGAAGAAGAATATGGTAGAGGTCAAGAGAGACGAGCAAATTCAATGAAATTATGCAGCAAAAAATGAAAACTGAATAGAGACAGAGATGCGTGTATTGACATACGTGATTGCAAATACAAATATATTATTTATAGTATCTAATTATTAAACTAGAAAAACTAACTTTCTAAAAACAGAATGAATTAACAAACTTCTAACACCTATATGGTTAAATCAAGTGTTACATGGTCTCACCATTGTTCTAAGAGATTAAGAAGCTACCCTCTGGCTTTAGCAACGTCACCATTTCTCATATCTTTAGGGAAGCTAATAGGTGTATTTGGTGTGTTTTTTTTGTTATATATCTAGTGTGCTGAACTCTATAAAAATAAAATATATGTATTTATTATTCTTGATAATGATAAATTTAATTTTATAGAGATAATAGAATTATAATTTAAGTTGGATCATAGTCACCATACAAATTCTTAGCAAGGGTAAAAGAGGATAAGAAAAAATTATGACATCTAATTATCAATTTTCTTTATAATAGTAAGTATAGATATAGATTATATTTTTAGTATATTGCTAAATATGTAAAAAAAACATAATTGCATTTTAATATTATATATTTAAAGAAACTAATATGTGAATATAAACAAGTATATAAAATATCCGTTGGTAGAGTTAGCTCTACATACTTATAAATGTTTTCGGCTCGAACATGATTATTTCCAATACGAGGATACACGTGGGAAACAAAAAAAAAGTATATAAAAACGGGTACTTAATTACATTTTGCTAATATAGATTCATATACTTAAATGTCCCATTCTAGCTGTATTTGTAGTCTTATCATTTACAATTGTGATTACCAACTTTAAATATCAAATTTACTAACTTGAGCACGTATTAAAAGAGAAATTGTTTAAATTTAAGATTTTAATTTCCATTTAAAATATAAGTTATGATAAAGGAGGATGTCTTGACAATGTTTTAGAAATTCGTAAGATTTTATTTTGTAAACCTATGAAGCCAGTGGATTAAAAATATTAGCAAGAAGAACATGCATTACTAATCAACTGGGTTTAAATTTTAAAAATTAAAATTAAAAGTTTTTATTTTATTTTCTATTTAATTACTATCAATCAATTTATCAATAAGATTAAATTATTTTATTCTAATTAGTTATTTAATTGTATAATACAAATTAAGTATTGCATTTTTAATATAGCTTATGCTGTTGCATTTTAGTAGAGGAATGATTTGATTCCATTTTAAAATAATTTAGATGAGTTTAGTGCCTAACTCTATATAATTATTGTTAGAAACATTGCATTTTTTCCTCCGGGTCATTTTTTTCTGCAACTGATCATAGTATTAATTTGGTTCCATTTTTTTTTGAAGCAAGGGTGAAAGACACCCAGAAATATATTAGAAAACCGGATTACAAAGAGCCATTACAAATCCTTAAACCTATAATTAGGAAGGAGCAACCTGTTTCTATGAAAATCAGGCAAAATAAAATTAGGTGGAGAGGTCCACCAAGAATCACACCTAGAATTGACACCATAGTTGGCTAACTTATCGGCACAAGCATTGCCTTCCCGATATATATGGGATATTTTGATTTGCATAGACAACATGGTTCTCCTACACTTTAGCATTAGGTTACTTAGCTTCCAAGGAACAGCCATGCTACCCCTGAAGATCTCCACCACCCAAGCTGAGTCACACTCAAGCCACACGAGAAACCAACCTTTAGAGAAGGCAATTTGAATAGCCAAGATTGCAGCAAGTATTTCAGCATAAAGAGAGTTTTGAATACTGAAGTAAGAGGCAAAGCAACCCAAGCAACTACCAATGTTGTCTCTAAAAATAGCACCCCCTCCAGCGTGCCCAAGAAAGCCCTTAGCAGCCCCATCGGAGTTGATTTTCACCCAACCAGGAGGAGGGAGGGTCCAGTTAACTTCAAGGATTGTAGGAGCCTTGTTGTGATGGCAAGTGACGTTGAAAGCCTTCAGAATTGAGAACTCTGTCATGGAGGACCTTACACAAAGCTTAGAGAAATTCCCTGTAAATGAAGTGTCATTTTTTATTTTTGTCGTTGCCTGGGCAATGGAGGTTGATAAATTCTCAAATCTTGCTTTGTTCCTGCAATACCAGATGGCAGAGATAGAGTTAATAATGCTAGCCCTTATGACCTTGGGGCTCCACTTTTTAGAGATGTTCATCAAGCTCTGAATGGAAGCATTATCTAATCTAAAGCCAAGTTGGCTACTCAACCAGTTCCAGATATCATTTGCAAAACTACACTGAAAGAACAAATGAATAGATGTCTCTTCACTAGACCAACACAAATTGCATATGGATCTCATAGCCATGCCTCTAGCTTTCAAGTTCTCATCAGTGGGCAATCTGTTGTTGAAAAGTCTCCAAGTCAGGAAGGATTTTGAGGGAGGAATTGAAATTGACCAAACCTGCTTGCACCAATTGTGCTGAGGTTGGGCAGGCTTGGTAAAAAGATAAGCCTCTTTCATACTAAGAGATCCATCTGTGGAATGTAACCAAGCCAACTTGTCATCCGAAGAGGCATTAGGAATTGGAGTGTTCACAATTTGCTGACACACTGCAGGGTGAAGCCTAGCCAACCAAGCAGGAATGATCCAAGAAGAATCCTGCATGAAATCAGCAACTTTGGCTTGAAGAACAGAGGAAATTGGATTAGGAATTGCAAGGAGATCAGCTAGAGGGGAGCCCAACCAATTGTCCAACCAATAGTTGATGTTATTTCCATTGCCCAGTAACCAGATTGAATTGTCCTTTATCAACTGCCAATGCCTTTTGATACCAGGCCAAACAGAGGACTTTGTGTAGGTGATCCTTCTAAAGTATCTCTTCCTATAAAAGATTTCCCATTCCTGAGAGGAGGATTTCATGTCCCAAGCAAGCTTGATTCATGACTGAGATAGATCTTATGCCAAGACCACCCTCTGTGACAGGGCAACATACCTTATGTCAAGCAACAGTAACAAGTTTTTTGACCTTAGTGTCCCCAGACCAGATGAAATTCCTTATACAATTATCCATCTTTTTAAGCAAATTGACAGGCCAAATATAAACATGGAAGCTGTAAACTAACATGTTATGAATGATGGATTTAACAAGCTCAACTCTACCCATAATTGAGAGGCAAGATCACTTCTAATTGGCCGACTTGTTAACAATCCTATCAGCAATTGGTTGCAAATGAATAGCTCTTGGCTTTCCCTTGAATAAGGGGACACCAAGATAGTTGAAGGGCAACTGGCCAGCTCCAAAACCCAACCAGTTGGTCAGATTGGTAATTTTCCTAGCATTGGCTTGAGTGGAATAGAACTTGCACTTGCTAAGGTTTAGACATTGACCAGAAACTTTAGCATAGTCAATGAAAAAATCCTTGATTGCAGATAACTCTCTTTTGATCCCTCTACAGAAAATCAGGATGTCATCAGCATAAAGAACATGACTAGGGGTGACAATCCTAGGGCCAGAGATTGAGCTAATTTTCCCACTTTCCAGCAGCATAGTTAAGCCTCTCCTGATCACATCCTCAACCAAACAGAACAGGAGAGGGGACAGATGATCACCTTGCCTAACCCCTCTCTTGCAACTGAAAAAACCCACCAAATGACCATTAACAGAGATGGATAACTTGGCAGACTTCAGAATGACCCCTACCCAATTGGTGAAGGAATTCGAAAAACCAAAGGCCTTGAGAGTGTCCAATAGAAACCTCCAATAAATAGTATCAAAAGCCTTCTTGATATCCAACTTTAAAGCAAGGTTACCACCAAAGGCCTTGTGGCCAAGGAGATTAATTGCTTCAGAGGCAATACAAATGCAGTCCTGGATATGCCTATCTTTGATGAAGCTCCTCTGCTGGTTGGAGATAATTTTGGGAGCAATAAGAGCCAACCTGTCAGCCAAGACTTTGGTAATGATCTTGAATTGGAAGTTTGCTAAGACAATTGGCCTAAAGTCCTCAATTTTGTCAGCACCAGAGAACTTTGGGATTAGGACAATATTGTTAGAGTTAAGATTGGGGAGGATCCATCCCTGAGTGAAAAACTGAATCACATATTGACACACATCATGACCAATGATATCCCAAAATTCCTGGAAAAAACACCCGCCAAACCCATCAGGGCCAGGAGCCCCCTCACCATTCATGGCAAAGACAGCATATCTGATCTCACCATTTAGAGGGATTGAGGATAGCATATTGTTATCATAATCAGAAACCAGCTGAGGAATAACCTTATTAATGAGACTACTGGGGAGAGTATCATTATCAGAGGCATACAGGTTGGTGAAGTAATCCAACACATGTTCCTCAATTTCATGCTGATCAAGCAGAGTGGTGTCCTCCTTTCTAAGCATTGACATGGACTTAGTAGCAAACCTGATTTTGGCAATTCTGTGGAAGTAGCTTGTGTTCCTATCCCCACTAATCTTCCAATTCAATCTAGACTTCTCTTTCCAAAACTCCTCTTCAGAAATCAAGGCCACCAACAGGTCCTTTTGAGCCTGCTCCTCTTGAGCCAAAAGGAGATCAGATTGGCCCTCAGCTGAGAGCTTCTGCTGGATAAGCTCAACAGAAGTTAAAGCATTCTTAACCCTTAAATGAATGTTGCCAAAGACCTCTTTATTTCAGGTTTTCAAAATAGTCTTAAGACCCTTGAGCTTGTTAGAAAGAACATACATAGGACAACCCACTACAGAGTTAGACCAGTGAGACTCAACCACCCTTCTTAGACCCTGATGCTGAAGCCACATCTTATGGAATCTAAAATGAGATTGCACAATGTTAGAATCATGAAAAGCACAAAGCATCAAGGGATGATAGTCAGAAGCAGATCTAGGCAAGGTGAAGCAGGTGGTATGATGCCAAGCTGAAAGCCAACTATCATTACAGATTGCCCTATCCAGTCTTTTTTCAGTATGGGCCACCTCTCTCCTTCTATTAGACCAAGTGAACTCAGCACCCCTAGTCAGAATATGATGCAAATTACCAAGCTCAGAGAACAACTTAAAATCCTCACAAGCAATTCTATTAGGCAGATAAGCTCCTCTGCACTCATTGGCTCCAAGGACAGAGTTAAAGTCCCCTATGCAGCACCAAGGACCATTATTGGTAGAAATCAGGGAAAGAATATCATGCCAAAGGGACCTACGCATTAGGTATTGAGTGTGAGCATAGACAGCAAAATTAACGACATCAGTTTAAAGTATATTGTGAATATTGGAACATGGTTTGTTGAAAACCATAAGGGGAACTTTTGGGTGTGAAATATAAAAAACATCATAACAACACATATCTATATCAGTTTTATAAATGATTTATTAATTTCGGTGGTATTACAACTTTATCACGTGAAATTTATAAAATGGACATATGTTTTTCCAAATTTATTCCTGTGGCATAAAATATCTTTTTATGTTATATATAATTGATGTACATCCCATTTAAAGGCATTACCCAATTTATTTTTATGCATATTTTAAATTTTGAAATTAATGATTTTTACTATTTAGCATTTACAGCAATTCTTCAATTTACCTTTTAAATTTTAATTTTTACTATTTATCATTGACAATTTGGATAAAGCCCATGGGGTTTACCGGTCCGCTCGCACTTATTGGATAAGCAGAGCATGAAAAATATGTTCATCCACCTTAAAATGTTCGTTCAATATACCTTATTCGCCTACGAGCATTTCTTACGAGCAAAAAGAGCAACCATTGGACATAATTAGAAAAAGTGTTTAACATCAAATATACAAATAATGTATATGTATTTTGTCAAATGTGAGAAAGATTATTTCATTTGTTATATATGCAATTGTTAATTAAGTGTAAGAAAATACTATCATTTTTATATATATGTATTTGTATTTTGTATGTAAATTATGTATTATACATATTTTGTATTATATATATGCATTTATATTTTGTATGTATTGTTCCATTTAAATGATTGTTTTTATGATAAATATATTTACATACTTGTATGTAAAATTTATAGTGTTTATTTTGTGTGAAATGTATATAAAATTTGATTTATTTTTTTAGTTTTCTTTAGGGTGATCTATAAGTCCACTCTGTCCATGTTTAGGATGGACATAACATGATATTTCATGCCTTATTTAAAAACGGATATGTTTATGCTTGCCCTAACTTAGATGAGCATTACATGAGCATGAGCAGAGTGACCCTAACTACCAATACTAATTTCAATTATAATATATCTCATAAGCGATAGGGATTTGAAATAAGTTAGAACTCAATGCATATAAATAACTTAATAATCAAACTGAAATTGAAAAGAAGCCAAGAGTGCATTCAAGAATTTTGCATCAGTTAATAACATGAGTTTTAAAGAAAAAATAAACCCAAAATGCCCCCATAAGTATACAGTAATCATGTGAAGCTTTCTATAATGTGGTTCATGGCCTTTCAACAAGTACAGTTTAATTTCTACACAACATGATACACAGCCTTAACATATAATAACTGTACAAAGAAAAAACCCTAAAATGCACTTTTCCAAATGAAACTGATGCAACAACTGAACTCTCTACTTCCCTCATAAAATATCATATATGGATCATAAACTCGGAACCTTGCCAAAGAAATAGAACTCTTAGCGCGTTTCTCTAAAAATTTCCACTCCGTAACACATAACTTCTTGCTATATCTTCTCTGCCTTCATATATATAGTGTCTTTTCTTCGCAACCTTGTGCATGATCTCCACTCATAGATTCATTGTTCGCAATATATAGTAGGCATTGAAAAGAATAAAATTAACTCTATTGGCCACAGAACATCAATTTGTTGATATATGAAACTTTGGTCTATTGGAGTGCACAAATGT
Organism: Lupinus angustifolius; assembly: GCF_001865875.1. NCBI lineage: Eukaryota > Viridiplantae > Streptophyta > Magnoliopsida > Fabales > Fabaceae > Lupinus > Lupinus angustifolius. The sequence continues at coordinate 4,619,027 of NC_032028.1, read as the reverse complement.
AATGATGTGATATATCAACTATCACGGAAAAAAAAACTTAAAGTGAGAATTATACAACACATTATAATTAGAAGTAAATGTACTTATATTTTTTATATTGTTATTAATAACTAAATTTTATTTAAAATTAAATATTTAATATGTTATTAAATTTCTACGTATATGTGTTTCTGTACAAGTCTCACTATTAAATTTTCATTATGTGAGGTAGATTGCTACATTACATTCTTATACCAAATTGATGCATAAAATTAGTTTTTTTTGTCATATAAGTCATTCAAATTTCCCTAATAACAATTTTTTTTGAAGCCTATAATTTAATCATGATATGTATATATATATATCAAAGATTTCGATTTCAAAGTGCTTTATTGGGTGGGAATGCTACTAATTAACTACTGGTTTGTCAAGCTCTGCTAGGGCACGGTCCCAACTTCTTGGAAAGGTTTTCCCAACTTCTTGGAAAGGTTTTCCCAACTTCTTGGAAAGTGAATCAATCTTCCTTCATCCCCTGGGACTTCTTGAAAGACTTGGAGTTGGAGAGTGCACCAAAACAAGCTCCTAAACCATCTCAGGGTACTCTCCCTGCTAAACGTACCTTTGCTCAAGCTCTTAAAAGCACGTGTGATATATCTTTCTCTCAACTACCTCAACCTTGTTTGAAAGGTGATGCCATTGCCATCAAAATACCCGAAGATGAATACCAAGCAGGGCTGCAACGGTGTAAAACTCATCTTCATGGTAGGTTGATTTTCTCTAAAGGTGATACTCCTATTAAATTCCTGGATCTAAAAACAAAGCTTTCTTCTCTTTGGAGTATGGTTGGCAAATGGTCCATGGTTTCTCTAGGGATCTGCCATTGTGACACCATGAATCATTCTTCCTTCATCCCCTGGGACTTCTTGAAGGACTTGGAGCTGGAGAGTGCACCAAAACCAGCTCCTAAATCATCTCAGGGTGCTCTCCCTGCTAAACGTACCTTTGCTCAAGCTCTCAAAAGCACGTGTGATATATCTTTATCTCAACTACCTCAACCTTGTTTGAAAGGTGATGCCATTGCCATCAAAATACCCGAAGATGAATACCAAGCAGGGCTGCAACGGTGTAAAACTCATCTTCATGGTAGGTTGATTTTCTCTAAAGGTGATACTCCTATTAAATTCCTGGATCTAAAAACAAAGCTTTCTTCTCTTTGGAGTATGGTTGGCAAATGGTCCATGGTTTCTCTAGGGAAAGGTTTTTATGACTTTACCTTCTCATCAATGGAAGACATGAGGCTAGTTTGTTCGATTGGCTCCTGGAATCTCAAGCCTGGCTTTCTTAAGCTTTTCCTTTGGACACCGGATTTCATTCCTAGTGTTCAAAAGCTCTCTCATACCCAGTGTTGGGTTCGGATACATAATCTTCCCCAAGAGTATTGGAGCCCAAAGATTATTTTCTCCATTGCAGGGGGTGTTGGAACTCCTATATCCTTGGATGATGCTACCCAATCTGGGAGTTTTGGTCATTTCGCAAAAGTCATGGTTGAAAGAGAAGGATTTGCCTTCTTCGTCTCTCTGGAATATGAAAACTTGCCTGACTATTGCCAAGGTTGTCATGCAATTGGTCATTTGCTATCGAATTGTAGGAAAAATATGAAGCATAACATGGCTGACAAAGCTAGGAATGCAACAAAGAAAACAGCTCAGGGGGAGAAACACAACAAGGCGGATGAGGTTAATGAATTAGTCATTAATTTGGAGATTGATAAAAGAGATGAATCAATGCTCAGGAACAGGGAGAGGCTATCTCCATCTTCCCCTATGGAGCCCCCTACTGAGATGCCTCCTGCTGAGGTGCAACCTCTGGCATCTCCTT
>NC_032028.1:4615860-4617070 GCF_001865875.1 Lupinus angustifolius | reverse complement strand
GGCTTTTCTGGATGTTTCTACCATGCTTTCTGGGATATAATCTACTTGGATGTGTGCAACTCTGTGAGACAATTCTTCCAACAGGGTTGGATATTGCCAAACTTGAATGCAAACTCTGTTATTCTAATACCTAAATTCAAGGGTGCTGACAAAGTGGAAGATTTCAGACCCATAGCCTTAGCTAATTTTCAATTCAAGATAATCACCAAACTCATTGCTGATAGGCTTGCTTCTATCACCCCTATCATCATTTCCCCCAGCAAAGAGGTTTTATTAAAGGAAGGAAAATCCAAGACTGCTTCTACCTTGCTTCTGAAGCAATCAATCTTCTTCCTCATAAGGTTTTTGGTGGTAATCTTGCTATCAAATTGGACATCAAAAAAGCTTTTGACACAATTGATTGGACTTTTCTTCTTGACACCCTTAAGGCTTTTGGCTTTAGTCAAGTCTTCTGCTCTTGGATAAATACTATTCTCCATTCTGCTAAATTATCAATCAACATAAATGGCTCTCAAGTTGGTTTTTTCAATTGCAGCAGAGGTGTTAGACAAGGTGATCCTTTGTCTCCTCTTCTTTTTTGCATTGCTGAGGATGTTCTTAGTAGAGGCATCACTTCCCTGGTGTCAATGAACAAATTGAGCTCCATTTCTGGGCCAAGGAATCTTCAAACCCCTTCTCATGTTCTATATGCTGATGACATTATCATCTTCTGCAAAGCTACTTCCACTCAACTTCTGAATTTGAAAAATTTGGTCCTGGACTATTCTAAGATCTCTAGTCAAGTTATAAATCTTCCTAAATGCAATTTTTTCTCTGCTGCTACCTCTGCTAGAAAAATTGCCAGAATTGCTTCTACTCTTGGATTCTCAGCTGGCTCTATCCCTTTCTCTTATCTTGGTGTGCCTATTTTCTATGGTAAGCCAAGAAGAGTGCACCTTCAGGCTATTGCTGACAGAATCCTTAGCAAATTAGCTAATTGGAAAGGTGCTTCTCTTAGTATAATGGGAAGGGTGGAAATTGTTAAATCCATCATACAGAGTATGCTTGTTTATAGCTTTCATGTGTATAAATGGCCTGCTACCTTGCTTAAGTTGCTTGATAATGCTATTAAAAATTTCATCTAGTCTGGTAGCTCTACTCAGAAGAAAATTTGCACTGTTGCTTGGTCTAAAATGTGCTCTCCTACTTCTGAGGGTGGCCTGGGTCTGAG
>NC_032028.1:4610086-4615760 GCF_001865875.1 Lupinus angustifolius | reverse complement strand
ACTCCTTATTTTGGTGTAAGTTAATTTGGACTGACTTTATTCCTCCCTCTAGATCCTTTCTAGTGTGGAGACTGATTCATGCTAGATTACCAACTGATGAAAACCTCATGATAAGGGGCTGTGCTATGGCATCAGTTTGCAGTCTGTGCTTCAAGCACACTGAGAACTCTAATCACCTGTTTCTGAACTGCATTTATGCTACTTCTCTCTGGTCTTGGTTCTCTAACTTTTTCTCCATCACTCTGGACAACTCTTCGGTCATAAGCCTTCTAAGAAGTTGCTCCAATCACTCAAATAAGCAACTGGTTCAGGTTTTGATAGCTTGTTTGGTGCACACGCTATCTAAAATCTGGTTCTGCAGGAACCAAAAAATCTTTGAAAATGATTCTACTCCTTTGCATTTGGCTATTAATGCTATCAAGAGGGACACCTCTCTTTCTGGGGCCTCTGCTAAAGCCTCATCTTCTGCTCATACGGTCCAGGACCTAATTACTCTGAGAAGCCTTGACATTGCCTTGAACTTCAACAGAGCTCCGGTCATAATTGAGGTTATCTGGAGGACTCCTCGAGTTGGTTGGGTGAAAGCAAACTCGGATGGGACTGCTCATGGTAGTCCTGGGCATTCTGGATCGGGTGGTTTATTTAGGGATCACAAGGGTTCTTTTATGCTGGCTTTTTCAAACTACACTAACATTCAATCAGCTCTCTTTGCTGAGTTGCATGGTGCCATGCATGCTGTTGCAATTGCTGCCAACCGTGAGTGGTGCAATTTTTGGCTGGAGTGTGATTCAACGTTAGTCATTGACATTTTTAATGGAACTACTCTTCCCCCTTGGCAGCTGCTTCCTTTGTGGTTGAAGTGCAAGAAGGATATTCTTTGCTTCAATTTTCGTATATCACATATATATATAGGGAAGGGAATCAATGTGCGGATCGTTTGGCTAATCATGGTTTACATTCTAGAACAAATCTTATTTGGTCCACAATTCCTAATTTCATTGTTAATGATTGTAATAGGAATGCTCTTTCTTTGCCTAACTATAGGTTCAAGAATGACTAGTACTCTTTCTATGTTCTGCTTTTGCTAATCTATTTGGGTGATTGCACGATTGCTTAAAAAAAAAATATATCAAAGATTTCACTTTTACCATTGAATTTTGAAATTAAAGATATGGAAGCTACACCTCTAAAAACATCAATACCACAATAAACAATGTAACGAAAATCTTATCAAGCAATTTGATCAATCTTGTTTCTGATCTCACTAATATACTCCTGAATCAACTTGTCCATATTTCTTAAATCTGTGATGGTCATATTTTCTGGCACCTTTCTGGATTCCATATAATCAAACATGGCTACGCTCATTTCTTTCTCGTAATTTTCCTTCCGCTGCTTATCGAGCTTGATCATGGCTTTAGAAATTGTTTGCATAACGAAACTCTCTTGATTCATGTTCTTTGTTTCATCTATCACTGAACTCTTGTGGTACCTCTTAATAATCTGCTTCACTCCTTTTGGATCTGGCCAAACTTCAAACTGAGAATCACAAGGGTTTGAAATTATAGCACAAGCATCAATCCCACACAGAACGGTGAGTTCACTCACCTTCTTCATGATACCCTTCTTCCTTTTCTTGAATGTTGCTTTCCTTGCATTATCATCACTGATATACACAAGCTTCACCTTCTTCCTAGTCATGGCTTCTATCACATATAAATATGATTATTTGCAATGTAGTGTGCAAATTATATACAATGCTTTCTCACCTAGGGCATATTAAAGCTGGTTTGGACAGGATGTGGTGGTCTTCACTGGAGAATCTCATACTATATTGCGACATGTGGCAAGAAAAACCTTTTAACGGTCATAATTTTATGCTATTTTTAACTAATTTTTTTTAAAAATTTCCTCATCATGCCTCTCTTTGAACCCTTGTTTAATAAATAAAAAATATTCATGGGGCAAAAAATGTTTGCATATTTTTACCATGTTTGAATTTACATATTATGTTAAAAACAATTCAAAGGTGTATGCCATAAAAATGCACTCCCATTATTAGGGGAGTGGAAAATATGAGATTTTTATATTAAGGTTGTTTCAATTAATTTTTGTTTAATTGATATGATATAACATATTATAATTTTAATTATTCTGTTTATGCATACTTTCTATAAACAATTCTTTTGGGAAATATATTAAAAGGTATAGATTATCAAGCCATGTATAAAAGTCGTAGTCAAGAGGATAACCAAGTTGAATTATGAGAGATAGAGATCACTTGTCCCAAAATAATATCTCATTTCATATTTCAAGTTAATCAGAATGCTCTATTTTATTATATTTTACTTTTAAATTTTTTATTTTATTCACGCGTTAATATATGATTGGCTTGAATAAGATATCGTTGATCGTCATCCAATTAGGAGGGCTTATTAAGTCTAGGGAGGACCTCATTGTTCTATGAGCTTAACTTAGGGAGAGATACCTACAAATTACCTAGAATTGATGTCATCATATTGGCAAGTATTATAGTTTAATGTTACTTATGATAATAGAAATCTTTCCCCAATTTTCTTCAATAAGTTTAATATTATAAATTAATATTTTATAAATAATTTCTTTGAAATATGATATTTTTATTATTAACAACAATAAAAAATATATACATAATAAGATGATTAATTTAATTCGAGTCACAACATTATTAAATTTTGTATGTTTGAAAATTATAATAGTGCATTTAATCTTTTGTCCATTTAAAATTTTTAATGAGTAAATAAAAATTAAAATTATTGGAAAAAAATATTTTTATATAAATGCCGAAAATATTTCCTTTTTAATACTGGCACAAATACTTGTTAAAAATTATTATTTAAACTATTGATAACTTTTTTTGCAAAAAAAAACATAATTATAGAAATATTTAATAAGGTGACGTAATAAAAAGGAACAATATATGGTGATATGTATACTAATAGGGAATTTGCTTATTTTTTTTATGGGAATAGGAGATTTGATTGTTTTTTATAGCAATATGAGATTTTATATGAGATTTAATCTTTAGTATTTTGTTGTGGGTGAGACACCACCCTCAACCTCTTACACCCTACCATCTAACCACCTTATATCTCCCTTTTTTGTTGATGATTTAGAGTTGTCGTTATGTTTTATGCCGCAAAAACATAAAAAAATTCTTTTATACCCAAATTTGATATGAGGTCTTTGAACAAAAGTTCTAAACCTAAGAATCAATTACGAATGGATAAAATTATTAACACTCTATTTGTTCATAATAGAATAGTATTACTGTTTGAATTAAATATACCATTAATTTAAAAAAAAATTACTTATCAAGACAAAATAATGTTTTATTTTTGTGTCCATACATGGTTGGTGGGTGGGCTGCAACGGACAAGTTAAAGGATAATAATGACATGAAATTGGGGTTGACGAGTTCATTTGAAGTTTAGATCTTTAGGGAATTTTTTTTATTTTTTTTTTTATACTTTTTCTGGATATTTTTCTTTGGTTACTTTTCTGTATGTGTTTTCCATGTTAATTTTTCTTCTAGTTATAGACAGTTTTCAACAGATGTTAGAATATTATGGTAGCATCTCAATTAATGTCCTTTAGTTAGAACATTTTTAATTCAAAATCAAATATACAATTAATTGTCTTTAATGAAACTTTGAATATTTAAACTAACAAGTTACCATGCATTAATACGGAGCAGTATTTTTGTGTGGCATATTGGAAATACATATTACATATACATTCATATGGTTAAAAACACATATGTTACTCGTGTACTGATTAAAAACACACTATTACTATTTCATTCATATTGTTAAAAAACACATGTGTCCCGTGCATTTGCATGGTTAAAATATACACATGTTATCTGTACATTCACATTACTAAGAATATACATGTTACCCGTTCATTTGCATAGTTATAAAATACACATGTTACTCTTACATTTGCATTGTTAAGAAAATAGGAAACTGAAAGATGATACTATGTGATGTTTTGAAAATAAACATGATACTAAGTTTTTTTTATTAAAAATATATTTAAAAGTTACATAAAACTTCAAAATTGAATTTGATTTTTTCAATTATAATAGGGAAAAATTAAAATCCAAATAAAATTCAGTGGAAAAATTATCACAAAGTTTTGATTGAGTAAAAAGTACTCTAATTCTTACCGTAATAATAAATGTTAAATATAACATATAGATTAATACAAATATTGAATGGACCGAAAATATATAATTTTTCAGTTTAAATTAAGTAACTAAATAAGAGAATGTGAATGAATTATATTAAGATTTTGTTACTAAAAGTGAGATTATAATATTGATAATGAAAATAATAATTGGTCTAATAGTTAGTTGGATAAAGATATATTATTAATTATTTATCATTAATAAGAATATAGAATAATATTTATCAAATCTCCTATAATTAAAACTTTAAAAGGAAAATAATAATAAATATATAGTGTATGAACATCCACATGAAGGAGGTGAGACCATTTTGAAGGGAATGAATGAGAAATTAATATGTGACAATAGATAATAGAGTTAATTACATTGACACCCCTGAGTTTTAATGAAATTATACAAATCACCCCTCACTTTTCTACACCTACACAAACTTCACATTGTTTTTATACTTTCATTTTCATTACACTGACCGCCTCTGCATGAGAAATAAGTGTAATCATTTAAACAAAAAATTTGATAAATGCAATTAAGTTAAACAAAACATGGTATACTGTGAGGAAAAATTCAAATAATATAAAAATTAATATATCTTTATTATTTTGGTTACAAAATGCATCAACAATTCTAAAAAGATATTGTTTAAATCGCTCTTATACTATATCGTAACAAACCAAACATAATAAAGAGGTATCGACTCATATATTATTTGGACTTGTCTCTACAATATATCATGTTTTGTTTAATTTAATTGCATTTATCACATTTTTTGTTCATAAAAGTACACTTATTTCTCATGCAGTAACAGTCAGTGTAATGAAAGTATAAAAATGACGGAGGTTGTTTAGGTGTAGAAAAGTGGGGGTGATTTGTGTAATTTCACTAAAACTCAGGGAGTGTCAGTATAATTTACTCTAGATAATATGGGATGACCTTTTTTTATACGTAGTTAATAAATTTAGTGTAAGATTGGTTGTAGGAATCAACAAAAAGTACATTTTGTGATGACAAATATTTTAAAAATTTATAATAAGACATAAATTATTATAATATCCATAAATAATTATAAAAACTTCCAACTTTATATAAACTATCAAAAAAATATTGAGGATGTTGTTTTGGGTAGAAAATCATTAGAGACTCTATAAAATTTTAAAAGTTATTGTATTACACAAAAATAAGTAAAAATATTTATTTGATTTTCATAAAGTCGCAAAAATAATTAGAACGTTTGTTTTAAATTTTTTCATGAAACTTGGAGGAATTTAACACATTTGTTTTATTTAAACTAGTAGTGTACCCGTGCACTTGCACGGGTCGCTTCTTTGTTTATGCATAATGCAAATATAATATACATATATTTTATAATATCAATAAATCATGTATTGAAACGTTATATTTCCCATTCATATAGGTGCAATATTAACATTGATTTTTGAGTGTATA
>NC_032028.1:4575608-4609986 GCF_001865875.1 Lupinus angustifolius | reverse complement strand
ACAGATATTTTTTCTGATAAATTTAATCAAAATAATAAAAAGAGTCTAATAATTGATTTGTTATATTACTAATTAAAATACATATATTTTTCATGAATATATATACCATTGTTATCTTTTAATTAAATAATATAATGATAGTAATTAAATACATGTGACCCGTGCATTCGCATGGCTAAAAACACACATGTTACCCGTACATTCGCATTAATAAGAAAACACATGTTACCCACGTATTCGAATAGTTAAAACGCACATATTACGTGATAATTTTTAATTTCAAATTTCTGCAATTAGTATTAAATTATTATTAACATATAAAATATATAAAAAGTATGAAGGAAAAAATGTGAGGAGGAGGTGACATATGACATGAAGGAAAAAATGTAAGGAGAAATTGACATGTGGCATAAGGGAGTTTTTTTATTATGTTGTTAATAGAGAAAAATTAAAATTCAAAGAATCTGAACTGTAATATTAAAATTCAGAGCGAAAAATGTCAAAAAACTTTGATGAGGTGAAAAAATACAATTATTCTTAGATTAATGGTAAACATTAAATTATATAGGTAGATTAATGTAAAGAAATAATTTGAATGTGAAAAATGATTTCAATTTCATCTAATGTTCAATGACTATTATTTTTTAACATAACAAAACATAGATGTTGTAAACACTCAATTTTAGTGGGGTAGAGACATGAACCAATCACTAATTAATATTAAATTATTATTAGCATATATAAAATATATAATATATAAAAAGTAGGAAGAAAAATATGTGAGGAGGAGGTGACATGTGGCATGAAGGAAAAAATATAAGGAAGAAGTGACATGTGGCATGAGGGAAGGAGAAAGTGACATGTGGCATGAGGAGAAAATGACATGTGGCATGAGGGAATGAGAAACTGACATGTGGCATGAAAGAGTTTTTTTTATTATATTGTTAATAGATATAACTCCTTCACGGCAATTTAGCCAGTTATTTTTTTTAAATGAAAACGAAATTAATGGGGCTTGATTTTGAAATGATTTATCACCCTTATTGTTCATTAATCCCTTTTTATTTTCTATTTTAAAATGAAAGAGAAAACAGTTTAAAATTGTATCAAAATATTAATGATTGAAATAAGTACACGATTAAAAAGTTATTTAAATAATATTGTTTTTTCTTTATAATAGTTATGAATGAATTTCCTATGAATTAGAGGATAAATACTATTTATGACTTCATATGTGCGTGTGCATGTATAATATCCGGCTGTGACTATGTTTTTGTCCTCTTAGTTTCTCGAAAATCTATCTTTTTTTTTTACTTTTAATATTTACAAGTTTCTGACATGCGCATTTTGTTGTTTGGTTAAATTTTCAAAGACTACCACCAAAGTGGTTATGAGGATTTATTGTCCATTATATTATTTTTTAGCTTTAAATTCCTAAGCACCCGATTATTTGTTTAGACGGGCATTAAATGATGAAATTGTTTCTTGTAATTTTTGCATGTGGTACTATTAGTTAGCATGAGCATGAGATAAGTTGGATCAAGTAAGAGTTGCCTTTACCTTGTCGAATTATTTTTTAAATCCAAATTTGGTCATAGACTCGAAGACTAACCTCATCCTAAATATCAATCAGATCTAATTCGTCAACTAAAACTCAACTTAGATAAAATTAAAATTTAATTGGATTGATCATGATCAATAATCAAGTTAAACTAGATGAATGAATAAAGTCGGGTCATAATCATCCTTACTATTAGTCATTGAAAATTCCCCTATCTCAAATTTTCATCATTTCCCGATTTCATCATTGTTTGTGACAATGGCCTTGTCAACATTTACCCCAAGGAATATAGCTTAACATACATATTATAATATACCAATATTAATAATACTAGATTGATTATTATACAAGTTAGTGTAATAGTTCAATGCTACAATAGTTTAATCAATAATTTATTAATTAAATCATATATAAGTTCGACTATATATATATATTATAATAAACTGATAATATAAATTATTATTTACAACTTATAATATAAATTATTATTATTTACGACTTATAATTCAAATGCTTCAATAACCGACCATTATTACAAAGAATTACCAAGTTCAATGTTTGAATCATTAATGTATTATTTTGAATTTTTTCATGCACAAATTAATTTTGACCAATACGATAAATAGTATTTGATCAATATTTTCTGATTTGATTAATTTTTATGGTATTACCAAGAAACTAATATTCTTTAGGGTATGTGATTGTTAATTGATTTTGACTAATTTAATTACATGTTATATATAATTGTCATACTAGTACGAAGACTAATTCATCAATTTTAATCGATTGCTATAGTATTTAAAGTTTGAATTTTTAATAGCATTAAAATGTTATTAAAATATTTTAAACTTCAAATATCTTAAAATAGAAATATTTTTCGCTATTATATAATACCTTATTTACCACCAATGGAAAACAATTGTCTTATTCAAAATTCTTACAATTTGTTTTTTTAATGTAAGCTGACTTTTTTAAGATATATAATAAAAACAGTGATACAAAATAGCCAATAAGAGATTTTTAGTGAAGTGAATAAATTGCATTTGCCAATATGCCGAACAAATCACAACAAACGTAAACAAGTAAATGGAGGTTTAATGGGCCTTTCTGGCCCAAAAAGCCCAAAAAACCGAATCAAGAAAAAAGGGGAATCTTTAATCGATCCTACGTGCAAGCCAATTGGAACCTAACATCCGAACAATAATCTCTTAAACCTTAACACCGCCATGCTCGGTGTCCCTCTACATCCATCGCCGCCGAGCTCCTCCGTCACCGCCACCGAGCTCCTCCGTCACCGCCACCGAGCTCCTCCGTCACCGCCACCGAGCTCCTCCGTCACCGCCACCGAGCTCCTCCGTCACCGCCACCGAGCTCCTCCGTCACCGCCACCGAGCTCCTCCGTCACCGCCACCGAGCTCCTCCGTCACCGCCACCGAGCTCCTCCGTCACCGCCACCGAGCTCCTCCGTCACCGCCACCGAGCTCCTCCGTCACCGCCACCGTGAATCGCATGGTCTCTCAATTTCTGAAGGCATTTTATCTGTAATCCACTACACGTGTCAAAATCTCTGGTGCTTCCCTGTCGATCCAACGGTCCATGTGATATGTAAATGTCGGTGCGTCAAATTTAGACCATCACGTCTCAGTTGAGGTAAGCACTCCACAAACCCGAACATTTATGAGAATCAATTTGGCTTCGAAGATCGTAACCGTTGATCTCATATGTCATCACGTTGCTACTGAAATTGCATGAATATTCCTTGTGTTTGTAGTTGAAATTTTTTTGCGATCAAATTGGATTTTTGTTTTAGATGATAGGATTTTAAGTTTTGGAATGAAAGTTTTGCAAATCTGTTATTTTAATGCCACACATTTATGTTATTGATCCATGTTACTACGTTCTCGGTGGTAGGCTTCGGATTGTATATAATCTTTTCTCATTTTCTGAAGCTGAGCGTGTTCCTTTTTTATCTCAAATATCTAAAACATTCGATACATTGCTTTTTGCGACTATACGAATGAAATTCTGTTCAATGTGGTGTGCATGAAAAGCTTCAAGCTAATGGTGGAAGCTATTGAGAACTATGGCATATACCTCAAGCCTCCACGCTACCATGTGATAGGGGTTCTGTTGCTAAAAAAGGAATTAGGGCTGACCAAAGAAATATTGAAGCCACATGAGTCTGAGTGGGCTTAACATGGACGTTCTATCAGGCTGGATGTATGGGCAGGTGGAAATAAGAAGATATTGATCAATTTCTTAGTCAATTGTCCTCGTGGGACCATGTTTATGAGGATCAATGATGGACCAAGTTATATGAAAATCGACTTGAACCTACTTAATCTCATGGATGCTTTTGTTGAAAAGACCTAAGAAGAGAATGTTGACCGACAATGGTGGCAACAATGTCTTGGCCGGTAAGAAACTATTAGTAATCTAAGAAACTATTAGTAATCGGAAACATTTTTAATGTTTCATTGCTTATAAAGGTTATTTATTTAATTCATCTATTTTGGTCTTAGGTAAATATTTACCAAAGAGAAAAATCTCTTCTCGACCCCATGTGTTCTCCATTGTATGTATTTGATGTTAGAAGGCATGGGGAAGATTCCAAGGTTCAAGCCATACCTTGACCTTGAACATAATGAGGAAGTTCAAAATTCAGAATACTATTACAAGCACAATTAAGCATTTATTTTTATATGATTTTCTCTATCCATCACGACTTGCCACCACCGAAGTGGCATGCTAGAGATTTGTTCCTATTAGTCATTGAAAGATTAAAATTATTTCATTAGTTCGTAAAAGATCAACTTGTCAGTAAAGATAACCCCACCATCAACTTTCCTATATGAGTTGGCAAAGGTGATGATTACATTGGTTGCTTCCAATTCTTATGTAGCCTATTAGTCCTTGAAAGTTTCCAAATCTCAAAATTTCCTTAATCCCCTGTTCTTAATCTCTTATCTACTTTATTTGTTTGTGAAGTGATGATATGGCATATTGCCGGCTTAATTGGTAGCTTCTAGTGTATATTAGGTGATAAATGTAGAAATCAAGCATGAGTAGTTGTAAGAAAGGTAGTAAATGTGCGTAAAGGATGACAAAGAATATTGCCTACCCAATTTCCTTCCCATATTTGACACAAGAGTGACCTCCCACATTTAGAGAGACCTAACACTTAATGATAACTTTCCAAGGGTAGGAATGAGATATAGAAGTCACAAAGTTTGGCTTTTAGGCACCACAGACAATGTGTCTCTCTATGAAGCTTGTCAAATAACCATAACCATTTAACTACTACATAATATTTTCAGACATCATATTGGCAATACTTAAACCTCTCTCCGCATACAACATATTTCTCAATTAAAAAAGATGATCATAGGTCATTCCTACTCTTGGTCAAAAAAATCAACGAATGATAATCTTAATCCTCATAGCAACCTCGACCAAAATCTAAATTAGAAGTAAGAAATAGAGAGGAATGCTAGATAAACAAGTCCTAAAACAAGAGGCTACCTAAAGAAATAAACACCCTTTGCCAGATATCCAAATGATTAGAAATATTGTGAACAACATAATGATCAAAAGGAACAAACTGGATTGGTTACTTGAGTAGTAAGAGACACTAAAATATCTAACAACATTCCTAGCTAGCTAGGCTAAAAGCGTTTGATTCTCTACATTAGTATTAGCAATTCTTCATTTGAACAATGCTTTATTAAGGAGAGTGTTCAAGTTCTGTGGGACCTATTTATTCTCATAGGAAGGAGAGTTTTCTTGCGCGCTCTCTTTTTAATCTTACATATCTATTATATTCAATGTTGAAACATGTTACTATTTACTTGTCGTGTAATGGTGGTATAAAAGGTATGATTGATATTCTTTTAGTCACACAATATGCTAATTTAATTACTTTCGTACTTGTTAAAACTATATAGATACAACTTTTGTTAACAATATTCATATATTTGATAATTATTGTTTTACTAGTACAAATAGTTTTTTTGGTGTACATACATGGGGCCAAAAGCTTGAAGAAGAAAAGCTAACTATACAAACAAGTGAACAACTACCCTGGGCACGATTGCACTTATAATATCATGAAGACAGTTCTCTAGGAGGAGCTTCCCGAGTTTGCATCTCATAACTTTGCTAGCCCGTCCAGACATTTATATTCGTCTTTAACTTGTTACAAAACTCAATTGTGTCATGATTGGTCCTTGAGTTGCATGAGCCTGTTTCACAAAAAGGACAAACTGAATTCCCATTTACTTTCTGACTGCGTAGCTGCTCAATGAGCTCAGTAAATAGTCACTGAACAATTAGAAATTTATTGCTCTCCCATCAACCTTAGATGATCCCTCAGTTGTGATATATTGTATAAGATGAATTTTTCTTACACATTAATGTGGTTTTATTAATATACTTTTATTTATTAATGTGGTTTTATTAATATACTTTTATTTGATCATATATCATATAATTGCATTTAGTTATTTGAAGAGCTTAAATATGAAATAGCCCAAGTTCATTATATTTTGAAATATAATTTGAGAAGACACAAACTAATAAAAAAAATTGTTGTTTTGTCTAAGATTAAAAATATAAAAAATATATTCTTTGATACCAAAAGTTTGTTTTCAAGGTTCGTCCGTTCGTGTGTCCGTGCATGAATGTAAGCATTTACACTCCACAACCTATATAGTTATTATGCACTATTTTTTGACTATCTTTAAAAAGATCTCAGAATACACTAATGTTGAATGCATCTATTGCCAAAGATGTTGAATGTCATTTTGCTGATCTTGATTTTTTGGGGAATTTTGTGCTTGTATACTCACAAATCTTGCTCCTATGTCAATTGTAGACAACTTGCTGCCTCATTGTGGAATTGAAATGCCTAAAATCAGAAATTATGAAGCAATGCTGGATTTAAAAGATTGCTTTCGATGGCTTTTGTTGTGATTATAAACTTACCTCAGATGGCGTCTCACTGAGTGAGTTAATTTTGATTTTTAGTTCATTCTTTCTTCACTTTTCATTGTTCATCCTAAATTGTTATGATTACTTTTCTTATTTTTGAATTTGTGAATTTTAGTTTTATGACTTCCTTACCACCTCGGTAGTGACTGGGTCCGGTATTTTGGTCTCATGGAGACAACCCTGGAACACAACTTCATAAGTTGTAATTGCTTGCATGTCCATTTATCAACTTGGCATCTTTACGTGTGCCAAACACCCTAAGACTCAGAAAATGCCAATCTTTTCCAAAGTACTTTTGTTACCAGACAAATATATGACCAGCAATGCTTTATTATGTTGGAAGTCAGGTAGTAAAGTACCCACTAGAGCAAAAACAATGTAGGTAATGTAAGAATGTTAAGGTGAATGTGTAAATATGCAAGAAACAATTTGATTTGAAACAAATGGAGTTGAACAGAAGTTGGGGTGCACCTATAGATGATAAAAGGTAAGGTTGTTGATCTTGTGAGAAGACCAGCAAAATACTTCAGTTAGAAAAGTGGATCAAATGGAAAGGTAACATAGGTAGTCGATAGTAGCGCTTGTTAGTGGAATAGCGGAGGGGTTCAACATCGTAATGCTCCCACATGATGTGTTGTGGAGTGGTTGGCTGGAGCTAGTGTTGCGCGTGCACATGCTTTGGCAGTAAATCACGACGATAAATAATGGCTGGAGCTGGTGTTCCATCCAAATTTTACTATTTCCTGGCCATTTACCTGCGAGTCCCCATTCTCTGTTGAGCTCTCTTCTCTTCGTTTTCTTCTCTAGTTTTTTTCTTTTTCAAAGAAAAGGGGGCCTTGAACAAACCTTCATGTTGCCGGTAAATTAGTTGTTTCTTTCTCATTTTTTGTTTCCTTCACTTTGTTTGACAACTTTACCTTCACTTTAGCTCCTCAAATTTATATTTTGCTCTCTAACTCCGCAGAACTTCATTTTGACTAATTAACTTGTCAAATGTCTTATTCACTCTCACCTAATCTCAAGTAAATCTCAATTTTATTCCTAATTTGACTGTCTGTTTGAAGTTCCATCGAGACCTTCTTCCTTCTCTGCCTTCGCACAAAATTAATCTTACAGACCTATATAGCACAAAGAAATTTATCAGCCTCCATCCTTGTACAAAGGCTTCCACCAGGGTCGAATAGCTCTGCTTGTAAATTCTTCCCTAACGGATGGAGCCTAATGGCAATATTTGATCTAGCTGCCATCATCAATTTAGACAAACCATGGTTGTTAACATAATTTGATCCAAGTAATTATTAGCTTATAAGGAATATATCCAAGGCTCCGACCACTGACATGATCATTGGGTTAAAGCTTCTAATTCTACATCATACAATTCATTAAAATGTCATCCAAATATTAGAACTGTAATTTTAACCCAAATCCAATTCTCTTAATTTGGAATTGGTGTTAAGCTTCGTTGTTTCCATTATTGATTTGAAATACTTAAATTTAAACATTGTACTAGGATAAATTGAAAACAGGGTATAATGACTTTTATTTTCAAATTTTTAATTCTCAATGGAGAAAGGCTCTATGCCTTTAAACATAATATTTTAAAATAACATAAAAATATTAAAAAATGGAAGCATCATCTCAGCTACCAAGTGCAGCCATCTTACTGTTGATGTCTGTCAGATACTTCTCAACCAGTGTGTCCATATCTTTCAGATCCGTGATGGTCGGGTTTTGTGGCAGCTTTCTGGTTTGTATATAATGCATTATAGCTTGGGCTGTCCCTTTCTCACGATTTTCTTTACGCAACTTATTCAGTTGGTCCTTTGCCTTGGTGATCCTTTGCCTGGTGAAGCTCTCTTGGTTCAGGTTCTTTGTTTCATCTTTCAGAGATGTCTCCTGATAACGCTTAATCAGCTGCTTAGCACCCTCTGGATCTGGCCAAACCTCTGTCTGAGCATCAAAAGGATTCCAAATCATAGCACAAGCCTGAATCCCACATAGAGTGGTGAGCTCACTCACCTTCTTCATGATGCCCTTCTGCCTTTTCTTGAATGTTGCTTTCCTTGCACTCTGATCAGTGATGTATGCTAGTGTCACCTTCTTTCTAGTCATGGCTGCAATCACAAAGAAAGTGATAAGAAACTATGATTTTTATGCAATATTTTCCCTATATGGTGTAAGATCTATACAGAGCTGTCTCTCTCACCTAACCTCAAATGAAATCACAGTGCAGCTTTGTTTGGCATCTCACTAATATGTTAAAAAAATAATTACGTTTAAAATATTATATTTACATTTGAAGAAATTTTATTCTTTATTTTTGTCAAAATATTAAATATTTTTCCATATACATTCAATGACTTTTAATTTATTTTCTATAAAAGTTATGCATTAATTTTTTTGTGGGAATGGGAAGCTCAAGTATGGCACAAGATAAGGATGGCACGACACAATTTTTTAAACTGAATGTTTAAGCGAATAGATTGTTTCCAGTTTTTGAACCCATGACCTCCAAGTCACAAGGCAAGCAACCTTAACGTTGCGCCAAGGCTCACTCTCTTACAATATAGTATGATTCATGATATACAAATCATAAATTTAAATTGAAGAATAGCTTTGTAATGTTAGGATGAATGATTGTAAATACAACAAAATACTAACATTTGTGTAATTATTGTGACATTTCCATCTCAAAAAGTAAATGTGAAAAGTTCTATAATATAGTTTGGAGTGTCCAAATGTGTCTGATACGAATATGTTCCATGTAAAACATGGTCATGACTCTAGCGCTGCGACTATTCTGAAGAGTTAGTGCTCCATATGTGTGGGGTGACCTCAGTCCTATTATTTTAATATTATACTTTTGGTATTTTACTAATATGTAGAAGAACATAATTGCATTAAAAAATTATATGCACATTTAAAGAAATTCTGTTTTTTCTCTAAAATGTTCATTTTTTTGTTATCATTAAATGTTTTTATTTTATACAGATGCAAAAATTAGGATGGAAAAATTTAATGAAAATATACAGATGCATATTCTTATCAAAATGATAGTCATGATATTACAATTTAACATTTCAGTTTTTTATTTATTTTATTAGTTTTAGGTTCTCACCTTATCTGGTGTGATTCATCTTTAAGGCAACCCGATTCCAATTATGGTAGCAGATTTGAACTTTACTCTGGGATTTTATATCTAGTTTTCTTTTAGTCATTTACATGTTTTAATGTTGTTAAATCTGGGTTGTTCATCAACCCGATCAGGTTATTGGTTCAACAAGTGAGTCATTTGTTGAACCACAAAATCAGTTAAACAAAATGTATACATGTATTAAATATTAACGCATATTAATATTTTAAGCTAATAAACAGAACAACTTGGTCTAGTGGTAGGAGAACTCCCAACACAACTTCAATGTGCTAACTCGAGTCCCGTCGCTCCCCGTTTCTACTTAATTGAGTTTTTTAGATGCACTACACGATCAACATGCAAACATTATGTGCAGGTCAAATTGGGAGGCATTATATACAGCTCAGACGACATGCAGAAGAGTGTAACTGGTTCACACAGAGGAAACTTCCATTTAATATTCTTCCCAACTCTATTTTGGAAATTGTTTTGACTAGGGAACATCTCAATAACTTTCTTAATATTTGTAACAAATTTTAAAATAATTCGAACTGGGTTCTGTTTTCTGTGCCCATCAAAATTCTTCCAAAATATTAATCATGCTTTGCCATTTCCAAATCAACCAACATCTGAAAGATGTTCAGCCATGGCAATCCCATGCAATATCCCAAGTTAGTTTTTAAATTAAACGACATGGAGTCAATTAAGGAATATGAATTGAACTCTATGATCGAGGCAGAGTCAGCTAATGCATTAACACCTGACTAATAATTACACAAGTAGTAAGATGATATGAATTACTCTGGTTCTCTCTCTATTATATGGTTGTTACTAACCTCAGGAAAGTCCATGTTTTTTGTTGCTGATGATGTATTTACTACAGGTCCACAATTGAATGCTATTTTCTTTCATTTTTTCAACTGTAAATTGTGTGGTCAAGATTGTAGTAATTGTATGAATGATGATTAAATGAATTGCATGATATGAATGAGTATTGCTGAAGAGTGTATACAGAATTCTTGTTTGAGGATAGTCTTGGTTATTTGAATATCATTTTTTGCTTGTAAAGCTCTCATCAATACCAGAATAGTATGATTTTTGTGATAACTTGTAGTAACTAATTTTAAGATTTGATCCAGTTGGGTATAGGATATGTTAAAATGATCTTTTGACCCAGTGGTAAACAGGAGCAAATTATGTGGATGTAATTCCTTTTCCCCCCAACCCCACACCAAATACTGCTCATTTAATCCAACAGCCCACAATTAACATTATCCTCGATATACTTTAGTTGGCGGTGCACCATAGACTCGCTCACCCTTCCCCCTTTGAAATTTCAAATCTTTCTTGCCTCACATTCAGATTTGCATTCAATCGCACAAACCCTACCCTTTATCTCTAATCATCTATTTACTAATGCAGGTGACATACAAAAGTCAAGATCTTGTGCATCCTTCTCGAAATCCCATTATTCCTCACTCTCCCTTTTCACCTTGTTTTGTCCCTTTTGCATATTACATGTTAGTTTCTTTGCTCAGTGTTATGTGTTTCCAAATTTCCATGCTTCAGGTTATTCTTAGTTAACATATTACTAAGTAGGTATTTGCTGGGGGGGGGGGAATCTTTTCCTTAGCACAGGTCTCTATCTGGTTATCTGTTGATCTTCTAAAAGAGTATGTTCATTTTTATCTTCCATTCAACATAACTTTATACAATGATGAACAATTTTGTTATTGATTTTCTCTGGAACACTGAAACTTTCTTGTATGTTTATATTACCATACATGTTTAATAAGGTTATGTTTTTCAGAGAATGTGGGAAATAAGGAGGGGAGTTAAATTAAGGAGGATAGACTAAAGAAGTTGCGTGCTGCATTGAGAATGAGTTTCAATGCATTTTTAGTTTCATGGTAATAAAGGTGGAGAACAGAGAGGGGAATGAAAATGAAGAGTGGTGGAAAAGGTTTTGACTAGTGATTTTCAGTTGATGGTGGTTGTTTCAGGACAAAAGTGGGTGGGAAATAATTTTCTGTTGACTTTCAAACAATGGAAGGACAGACAAAAATTGTAGGGCTGATGTGAAATTCATTTGCATTGCATTTTCAATTGCTCCAAATTTCTGTTGTACTAAGAAAATGGAAATGATGCCCCTCCTCCAAATTGCCAGCGTCCCAGATTTCTATTTATTCATTTCAACTAAATCAAGCACTTCCTAAATTCCCCTTCCCTTTTGTCAGATATAGATGGCATGCTGTTGTGTCATGGACTTCGAATGCCCAGGACTTGATATGTGGGATGATGGCCTTTGATGGATGTCATCCTGACTCCTGACTATAAACTTCCGTGGGATGACTGCCTACTCAGTAAGCTAATGATAGAATTATACGGTTAATTTCATTGCTGTTATTATGTTTGTGCTAAATTGTTCTAGTTAAATTTCTTAATTACTCTCTGAATTATCATAGAGTAAGATTTATGATAGAGCATTGTAACGTTGTATTATTTGAGCTGTCGTTGTTCCTTTCCCCTCAAGCACTAAACGTGTGTATGTTTAGTTGTTTCTGTTAACTACATAAATTGTGACCCCAAAAACAGAGCCCTACATGAATTTTTGTGGACAGTGGTTGTAATGTTAGGTATTTAACAAGCTTCAGAAAACAGTTATTCAAAAGTTGTTAGTTTAATACAGGTACTATGAACACTGGCCTTATTCAACTAACAATCAACACTGTGTGCGAATGACGTTTTTAAGCTTTGTTTCGACTTTGTAGCTTTTAACCTTATTACAAAGGGTCCCCTTGTTATTGGTTTTTGTTTTTATTGTCTTGAGGTCTCTATATGTAGGACAGGGTCAGGGGATCACTCTATCCCTCATTTATTTCTCTGTAGAATGGTTGAGATGATGATGTTGAATGAAGGTGAGTCTAAACATCATTTGTATTTCTCCTTCTATAATCGTATGTGTATTAAAGTTTTCTAGTTGCCCTCATTTAGTTTTCAACTGCTCCGAGATCCTCTTGTTGGTAAATTGTAGTATTTAGTAAATATTTATATAATTACTTGGGCTAACTTATATTTCCTACTTTCAGTTTGGGGTCAATGCAATGAAGCATTTCATTTGTACTGTGTCCTGAAATGGGGGAATTGTCAGACATGGCAAGCGCATTGTCCATGTGCTGCAAGGAATGGCAGTTTGAAGGATGTTAGTATTGTTTTTTGAGGAATGTAAATTGGTTTAGTTAATATGCGTGTAATTTAATACATTTTTTTGTTGTTTGTGATGAAAAGGGGATCGGAATCAAAGTTTCTAAACACAGTGCTAGCATATACTTTTGTAAGTAATTGAATTCTATGTAATGTTGAATAATTTCAGTTTAATTCAAATTCTGCATCTATGCATATTATAATCCTAATGATAATTTTATATTCCGTTATGAAAATTTTAAACTGGAATTGATGAACAACCAATAAGGAGATATTAGTGTTGAATCGAAAATAGGGAGTGGCCAAGCGGTGATGATTATGCCATTTCTTATATTTGTGAATTATTACGATCCATTGTTAGAGTCGGTGATACGTGTAGATAATATACTTCCAAATGACATGGTTCAAGACATATTATAAGTTTTGTGTAATTACGTTCAACTACATTATTAGTTGTATCATGTCAATGTTCTGTTGATGTACTAATATTAATGAAGTGTATTGAGCCTCGGCGAGCTTGTTCACTGTGTTGTTTTTAGTTATCCAACATCTAATCTTTTATCGCATTACATAACTACAATTCTATTATTGTGTTGTTTCCAAATGCAAGTGTGATGGTCATGGGCTGGGCAAGTTTAACAAACCTCCCTTGTAATTTTTTAATTAAAAAATATAGTAACATGTTAGAGCTTTCAAGATCTTTTAATGTTTTGCATAAAGTATATTGATTTCAGTTTGATATGTATGACAAATACGGATTCAAATCCGTAGACTTGGAGGGTCCAGTATTAATGGAGATAATAACATGTGATAGAAGGCAATATCTAGTATGTTTTTGAATAAAACAAATTTGAAAATTAAGGAAATCATTTTTCCCTTATAACTCTAGTATTTGACTCTTCCGGAAAGGATCTAA
Organism: Lupinus angustifolius; assembly: GCF_001865875.1. Taxonomy (NCBI): domain Eukaryota; kingdom Viridiplantae; phylum Streptophyta; class Magnoliopsida; order Fabales; family Fabaceae; genus Lupinus; species Lupinus angustifolius. The sequence continues at coordinate 4,596,183 of NC_032028.1, read as the reverse complement.
ATCTGACAAATACTACTCCCTAATTTGTCCGCGATCACCAGGTATCACGTATTCTTTATATTTTTCTGATTAGTTCGTTAATTCCATTATTAGACAAGATTGTTGACAGGCTCTAAATGTTTCACCTTTTCTCATTAACAAGAGTTCAAGACAAGAGAATCTGTCGGGAGGGCCCTCCCATGAACAAGATTAATGAAATCCACATAAAATCTTACTGATTTAAAAAATGTCAAAAGCGTTCCTGATAACAAGAACCTAATATAATACGAACAAATTAAATTTATTAATTTGAAAGTAATAGGTAGCACAATTGAGGTAAGATACATTAACACGACCATTGATTCAGAGAAACATGAAATTCTAGAGACAACAAGCTACACACTGCACTCACATATGCTAAAAAAGGAGGTTAAAAACAAAATATAATAAAAAGAATAATCCTGGGTTGTGCATCGAGAATCAACTATAAAGGAGCACCAATATCAAAGTTGAAACTTGAAAAACATAAACACCCTTGAATTCATTGTCTACCTGTCAACAAAAACAATAATTTTAATTTTCATCAGTGAAATTAAAAGGCCCACCACTAAAGTAAAAGTAAAGCAAAACCCGTTTGACATTACTTTAATCGCAAATTTTACTTTATTAGCATAAGAAACGAACATCAAATCAGTGAGAGAGATCCTTCTCTATCCAAATTCATGATGCTTGTAGAATATTAGTTCATACTCACCCTCCCCGTAATTTTATCTTGTTTCTTAATCATAGAAAATATTATATCATAGGTCCTCATCACATTTTCAAAAGGCGTTGAAATAAAAATTCGCTTTACATGAAATAAAAATAAGATATCATATAAGGATTAATATTACTTACAAATGCTAAAGGGTGATCACTTGGTTATAGCATAGACAGCATAAATAATTCCTGGGAGATATCCAAAAATGGTCAACACCAAAGTGATCCAAAACTCCACCTACATCAAATAAACCATTAACCATGAGTTATATTAATAATACACTCCCCAAATTCATTTACAAACATAACAGTTAACTAACAAGAAGAAAGAACTTGATTAGTTACAAAAGTTTAAACAATTTTACCTTGCAGCCAAATTTGAGGAAGACTCCAAGAGGAGGAAGAATAATGGCAAGGATGATGTCTATGAATGTAGCTGTACCTTGACTCACCATTTTTCTTTATTTTGAGAAGAACTTTTGCAAAATGCAAATGGTGCACTTGAAATTTGAATGTGCTACTTGTTAACCGTTAATTTACTAGTGTTGAATGTGTTGTGAGAAAAGGAGTGGGGTGGTTGATCCTTATTTATAAGCCACGTCCATTGAATACGACACATGCATGCACTATTTTGTCCAAGGACCCACGTGGCATGTTTGCATTTGAAACAAGGACGCGGTTGCTTAACCAAGTAAATTTTGTGTGCCGTTATGACAATATGTGAATCAACAACGACTATGTGCTGTCTTTAGCTTAAGGTTATAAACTATGAATTTTATATAAATCAAATATCTCAGTATGGGTACGTTATAAATTATAACCTTATCATTTCGAATTTAGGAATCGTAGGACAACTCGGGTATGGTGTAGAGAATTTATTCTGCCACGTGGGAGGTAGAGCCAATAAAAGTTAATAAAGATCAAAGGTAGCATTACATCACGAATTAAGTTCAAATATATATAGTTGATCATATTCTACTAACTAATATAAAATAATTATTTAATATTCTTATAATTGTATTTTTAATTAGATAGGTATGTAAATGAGATACCAAAAATAAAAAATAATCCTTTTATGAATTATATTTTTAATTAGATTGTATATAAATGAGACACTAAAAGTGGAAAGTAATATTCATTCCTAACATTAAAAGAAATAGTAGAGTGAAAATTCTGTACCGAGAGAAAAGTATTAAGTTATTAGGTTTATTACATAAAAAGATATTTGAGAAATTTTTTAGTTTCCAATAATATAAGTATATTATAAGAGTATATATTATGATGACTTGTTCTAGTGAAATCCAATAATTTGAATTAGTAAGTAAATTTAAATTATTAGATGTATATAAAATTGATAGTTAGAATAAAAAGTAAGTTTAAAAAATTACTATTAGAGTAAGTGAATCTCACACCTATTATTATGGAAGAAAATTTGAGAAATAGGAAGATGAACGGCTCCTAGGTTGCTGCACTAGTAAGAGGCAACGGCGTCGTTTGAGGCATGTTTCATGGATTTCACTTCAATCCATTACCATCCCATGTTTACGACCGACCCCTCACGTGTGCCAGCTACTCCTTCATCTTCGTCTCTCTTTTTTATTCTCAAGGCATCAATGTAGTCTTTAACACCATAAATTTGTCATCAAAAAGTAAAATGAACTAAATGGGCCCAAGTTTGACATACCAATTTGAATTTTTTATTTTATTTTTCGGGATCAAGGATGCCAAAATGTAAGGAAATAGAAGGGTTCTTCATTCTCTTTTTCCTTATAAATCTAGATCTGTTAGTGGTGCAGTCCACCAAATGCAGCCGACAATAAAAAGTTCCATCCAATTAATGCCACGTGGTACAAACATTTTCCTTTGATTTAAGTGTATGTTTCGTTTGAATTTTTTGTTGCTTATTTCAGTTTGTAAACTAAATTTACTTAGTTTATAAAAACACTTGTAAGTCAAAACCAAGAAACAGAAATAATATGTTCTAACTATAGTCATAGACTTTTTTTCCATTTTAACTTGATATTTGAGTAACACTCATCTCCAATTAATGGTGAAGAAAATTATTATTTCCTTCAAATTTTAAGGATAAAATATAATCACATTTTAAATAAAAAGTACATAAATGTTAACCCGCGATAATAGGAATGTTAATACATAAGAAAGAAATGTTATGGTTCTCAATACACCAAATCAAATTTAGTTTTTTCCCCTCCCCATCAGAGTGAAAACGCAAGTCCCAAGAGGAATCATGGATTTGGTTGAGGAAGGCCATCATACCACAAAACCTCTTTCAGAAACGTAGATCAAAGGAACACATCCAGGAACATGGATTCACGTATGACACTGCACCTTTTGTTTCATATACGTGTGTGAGAATCATTAAATTCAAGATCCTAGGATTTGTATTTCACCAGTCACAAGGAATTTGAAACAGTATGAACAACTCCTTAATAACATGCATTAGCTAGAGATCTGGACATTTCTGAACAGCTCCTTAGATACTATGGATTATATAATCGTGTTTTCTTCAAATAAATAGCTTACTTTTATCATAACTATGGATGTTGAGGATAATCAAACTAAACTATAACAAGGAAGTTTTAGTCTCATCAAGTAAGTTTTAGTCTAGGTTCACTATATAGTATATAGATCAAAAGTGAAGAAACATATAATTATACGGATTTGATACCAGTACCATATATTAACACAACACATTAACATATTAGATTGCTGAATTTTGTCACTTGTATGCATTTTAGCTTACTCATTTTAAAAATGCAGGACTTGTTTTACAACGTGACACTTCTTGCACCCACTTACCTAAATGGACTAAGAATGCATTTGGAGGATCCTCACTGAAAATAAGTTGCGTTTGGTAAGAAAATTAAAGCTTACGCCCACAGTAATTCTACCCGGCTACTATCTCTAGTGTGTGGAGGATATATGTGATTTAGAAAAAGGAAAACAAAAGTTGAAGTTAATATTTCTTATTAGAGATCACACCTTTCATCTTTCTGCTAATCTTTCACTGTCATTTCTGGTTGGCAATCAAACTTTCGGTGAAAGAACATGTTCTATACTCACTGGCTTAGACATAGTGAATCAAAATGACAAACATCTAATTATTTAAGACTATTTGTGGATAAATAAATAATTTTAGCACAAAGTATGGCTTTGATAGGCCAAAAACTCAGCTTTATAAGACTGTGCTAAACACAAAAGAATATTGGAGAGATTTGAAGCCTTTGTTATTATGGATTTAAAACTAGCTAATCCACTTGATGGGGTTCAATTGCTGCTTCTTTAGGACCAGAAGGGTCATATTTATTTAAGAGTAGTTTCTTTGGTTTTCAGATGTATCAAACAAAAAAAAACTAAAAGGGCCTCTCTCTTGGGTGAGGACAGGTTATAAATGTTGGGCCTAGCATAGTTAAAAGATTGGGCCTCCATTTGTCGTCTCCTTCAGTTACTAGTATCTTGGGTCTCAACTCTAAAGCCCATTCTTACTTCCACACGTATTGTTTTGTCTGCTGACACAATATTTCATATTATTGAATAAAGACACATACAAATATGATGAGTCATGAAACGAGTTGAGCCAGGTTATACTTGATCTCTACCGGACTCTAAATATTGACCAGGTCTAATTTTTGGACCCGAGCTCAACTGTTCCCAATAAGACTCGATAATATTTAGACCTCATCATAATTATATCATATGAGTGAGTATAGTCCAGGGACACACCTCTTTCTCTCTCTCGTACCTTACTATCATCTTATTCTACGGCAATCTACGTCCCCATTATGGGCAAAGCTTCCATTTCTTTGAATATTTATATCTTATTGCTTATGTGGGTCGGTCTACTTAATTATAAGTTTAAATCTTACTCCTTATGTGAAGATCTTATTGTTTGGTAGTATTTAAGAATCATAATAAGTATTTTGTGAGCGGTGAAATTTGTCATAATCCTCCTAAGAATTCGAAACCCTAATTACCTAAATGTTATACATCACAAAAAAAAGAAACTAAACGAAGATTATTGAGGTGGCCGATGCTCCTTTCCTTCAAAGAAAATTTTAGGTTGGAACACTGCACATGAAAAACTTATGTCAAAAGAACTAACTATACCCTACCATGAAAATTCTATTGTTGCGCGGTTTGTAATCTAGCAACAAGGTTTATTTTATATAGAGAAAAAATATTAAACCAACAAGGTTTGTAATCTATTGTTGCACGGTGTCTTCCTCTAATTAATAGGCGAGAAGCTAATTTTTACTATACAATCTATTATTATTTTATATAGAGAAAAAATTATAAAAATGTAAAACAAATTTTTATATTATTTGAAATTTTTAATTGAGTGAAGACACCAAATGAGATAAAAATAAGAATAGGTGAACCCTATCTAATATGACCTCTTACGATGGTGTTTTTTCTATGTATATATTCATTAAATTCAGAACCTAAATTTCATATTTAAAGAAATAAGTCATTTTCACATAGACAAGTTAGTTGTCTTATCCCAATTGATTGATTGACTGAAACTTTGTTGCTATTGTAAAATAAAAAAGAAAAACATCAACCAAAAGGGATATAAATTAACTTGTGACAAACCATGGTTAGAAATAGAAACCCCTAAATTTCTCTTGTCCAATTTGTGCGTGTGTGTCACTGCCGGTGCTTTCTGCATTGTTCTCAAATTTTGGGTCCTTTTATCTTTGTCAAAAGATTGTTTTTTATTCTCTATTTCTTTTGTAAGTAATTTATTCTAAGTAATATGGAGGCTAAATACATAATTAATAAGATCGTTAAATAGATACAATTTTTTTTACGAAAAAATGAATGGAGGAGCAGTAACTTCCACTGTTGTGTGCACTGCAAATGATTAACGGGAGCCTGAACATTGTATCACTCTGTAACTGTTTCTTATTTGTGTAATATATTTTTAATTTTATGTTTTTTCTTTTTTTGACCAAGGAGAAACAACCATAGATAGAAGGATGATACAATGTTTGAAACAGAAGATACTATTATATCATTAAGAACATTATAGCATTTGAATTAGGGAAAGGACTTTTTCGGTCAAAGCATTACAGCTCTGGTTTTCTCGAAATGTTGCACCTTTTTGTAAACCCAGTTTAGGAAATTTCCAGGTTTGAGTAAAAATTGGAGTTACATGAGGTTTTCCTTTATCTCTCCACAAAATCAGTGTAACTGTGTAAGTATTGTCGATGGAAAACTAAACTGGGGGTACAAATGTGGAAACTTGAATGCTATGCTTTGTTGATTAAAAAAATAATAATATAAAAATGACAATAAGATCTAATCTCTTAAGACCCCCTTACTTTATTACTTGGTATGCTTTGTGCATTATATATACTTATATATTATATACAACTGATTATTTGTTTGACTGAGGTTGTATTATTTAATTTAATTTTGTATTATAGTTTGTTTCTTCCTGATAATGACTTGGGGTATTAAAAATTAAGATTTTGTTTTATCTTTTTGTTAATTATTATTGCTGTAATGTTAGCATGTTTCTTTTATAGAGATTTGATTGTCTCATTCTTTGGTGTGGCTTACGTCAGATTTTTTCTTCTACAAGTCTTATTTGGATTCCAATGGGGTTTCCCAATAAGGAACTAGCTAAGTGCTTAAGTTTGAAGACTTTCTGAAATTTTTGCTGCTAAGGTTTCATTAATCTCTTGATTCATCAATCATCATGCCTCTATATGAGTTATATCAGTTGTCTAGAGAGAAGGTTGATAAAGAGGTTAACAACACTAGTTCAGTTGAACAATCTCAATCTTCCTTGTAAGTTCATTAGCTTCAGCTTTATAATAATTGTAACATTTACATTTGTGTTAGAATTGCATTCTTTGGTTTATTTCTTTCTAATTCTAACTTCTAACCATGCCCTTTTATGGTTGAACACTTGAACTTCAAATTTAGGCCTGAGAATGATTTCTTTGAGTTGGTTTTGGAAAATGGTCAGATTTCAAGCCAGGGTAAGTATAGAAAGAGCCCAACTTCTTGCAGGAGTTTGCCATCTCAATGCTTACCATCCCATAGTCCGAAGGGTGGAGATAAAGATGAAAGAGGATATGCTATGAATACAAGGTTGGGAAAGTTTCGGGACTTTGATTCCGGATTGAATGAAATCGCGATGTCGGTGCCATCAAATGAAGTGAATTTGAGTCAAGATGGGGACATGATGCCTTGGTTGGATTACACAATGGATGGCTCTTTGCAACATTACTATAGTTCTGATTTCTTAAATGAACTATCTGGTGTTACAGAAAATGACCTCCCTCAACCAAATAATTGTGCCCTTATGGACAGAAGAAGAAATGGTACGAATCAAGAATTTAAGGACTCTCATAAAAATTCTGCAAGAAATGTTTCTGGTTTAGAACAAGGGGATGTTTCTAAGGGTTCTTCAGCTAGAGAAGTTGATACTTGTGGGCCTAAAGTTAGCACCAGTCAGTTATACCCTCCATCATCACATCAATGTCAAACACCATTTGCATCTGTTAGATCCAAAGTATCAGATATAACTGAGAATAATACAAGTAGTGCTACTGAGCATGCACCTCGTGGCGAAACAACTCAGATTGCATCTTCCTCTAGTGATTTTTATAGCTTAATGATGCAGAAGCAGGATCCTATTATACCATTGCCTACCAATGGTTCAACGGTAATGAATTTCTCCCATTTTGCAAGGCCTGCTGCTATTATGAGAACTAATCTTCATAACGTTGGCTTGAAGTCTGATTTGTCTTCAGGAAGACCAGACAGTAGGGGAAATAAGAATAAAGGTACAGCTAGAACTAGCAGCAAACCTCCCGAATCAATAAAAGTTGATTCAAGTGGTCATTGTTCAAAGGAACCAATCATGCACTGCCAGCAGGTTATGGAGCAATCTAAAGTTGATTTGAAACGGTTGGAGCCAAAATCTCTTGAACAGAATGCTGTAGCTTCTAAACAGTTGGACCCTGCTTGCAAGGAGAATTCTATTAAGATTGATAAAACTTCCAATCAAATTATTGCTAAAAGTGGCTCTAAAGAACAAATAGCCATTGAAAAAAGCATGGAGCCGGCAGTAGCCTCCTCTTCCATTTGCTCTGGCAATGATACAGGCATAGTTTCAGACGAGCCAAAGCAAAATTTGAAGCGGAAAAGTAGAGATACTGAGGGCTCTGAGAGTCATAGTGAAGTAAGCATTAGTCTTTGGGGTACACTGTATTATATGCTTAATTATTCTTACTTGTTTTATTCTTCCCACTTTAAACCCAGAAATTGTCTTACTTGAAGGATGTTGAGGAAGAATCTGTGGGTCTTAAAAAGGCGGCTACTGGACGAGGACGTACTGGTATTAAGAGAAGCCGTGCAGCTGAAGTGCATAATCTATCCGAAAGGGTGAGCAAGGCCCTCTGCTATTTGTGTCATGTTAGCTATAAAACAACAAATTTCTCTCTAGAGTTCATGTTTCCCGTTCATATGATTATAATTTATTTATGCAGAGGCGAAGAGACAGGATCAATGACAAGATGCATGCATTACAAGAACTCATACCTAATTGCAACAAGGTTGGCCTTTTTTATTTCCACTCTTGTTATAGAATAAAGATATGTAGGTTACTGAAAAGAGTTTAAACTTATAACATATATTTATTTTAGCTTGCTCTTGTGGAGTGTGGGAGGTTTTGTCAAATTATTGAAGTTACAGCTATATATGTGAAAACTAAATTAACCTGTTGCTTGCGGAGTTTCAATCCTCAACATGAATATGAAACATGATGTTGCATTAAGTGTATTTGTATTCCTCATTTATTTTGTTTTTTGTGACTTCATATATGTCAGGTGGATAAAGCTTCAATGCTAGATGAGGCAATTGAGTATCTTAAAACACTTCAGCTCCAAGTTCAAGTAATCTCTCCTCCTCTTGCATTCATCTTTTAGTTTCAGTTTTTCTGATCATACATGATCTTGTTATATCATGGCATTGCTTCCTATCTTTTCTTGCAGATGATGTCAACGGGAGCTGGTTTATACATGCATCCGATGATGATACCTCCAGGAATGCAGCACATGCATGTGCCAAATACAGCTTCCTTTTCACCTATAGGTGTTGGCATGCAAATGAGGATGGGCTATGGGATGGGTATGCCTGACATGAATGGTGGATCTTCTAGATTCCCAATGATTCACATGCCCCAAATGCAAGGACTTCCCATGCCAATGCCACATACTCCCGTATTTCCTTTTTTAGGAGGGCCTTTTGTGAACTCACCAACTCTGGGACAACATGCCGGGGAAACAGTAGGAGTTGTTGAAAGTGGGAATTCAGCTTCATCAGACTTAAAAGATCCAATGCAAGTTAAGCAAAGTACTGGTGGCTGTGACTCAACAAGTCAGATTGCTAACAAGGTTTGTTTAGCAACAGGTTTCTTCAATTTTTAATTAAATATTTCTCAGGATTATAGTATAGGTTTAGTACAAACTGGTTAGTTCCTTGATTTATTACAACAAGTGTGGAGGTGTTTACTCTGACATATTATTCACTGTTCAGTTATGCATGATACTATGATATAATTGCAATTATTGTAAAGTTATGCTTAATGGGTCTGGTTCATCTTATTCATTTGTCCTCCACATTTAGAAGGCGGGAACTCATTGCTCTCCTTTTCTGCCTTTGTAGATTGTGTTACCTGTTATTCTAGGCCACCTGAAACCACCATTCTCAATTACTGAATTATTCTACTTATTTAACTGATATTATTTCCTAAAGAAGGTGCATGAGAGGATGCTCAATCTTATTAGTGTCCTTATCATTGGTTATTTGCATAACTGCTAAAATTCATGTTTAGGCAAGTGGAATCCAAGAAAACAAAGTTAACAACAAGTGTAGTTTTTTCTGGTTTGATAGAGCAGTTTTGATTTTAGGGACGAAAAGCGCAGACATGTATGAACAAAAAAGAAAATGTTGAAATCAGAAGTTTTTACTTAGTCACCATTGAGTGGTTAGTTGGTCTTTTATCATAAATATTAGTGCATCCCGGGAACAGTCTCTCCACTTGGAGGGGTAATGCTGAGTATATCTACCCTACTCAGGGGGCTGGACCCTACTAGGTGAGGGTCTCGTAAATAGGATCGAATATTTTTATTAGTGATCCCGGTCCACTGGTCCCACTCACCAATTTTTACATTAATTAGAACATTTTGGTTCTCAATCATTTTTTCTAGTCACACACCTAATGTCTGTCCTCATTTTTGTTATGATAGTGTGAAGCAGCAACTGTTGGATTTGAACAGACAGCTTTGGTGCAAAATAGTGGTCATACCTCTGATGTTAATGACAGTGGAGCTGTTAATCCTGGCAAAGAAGATAGCCTTGTGATTGGTTAATATTCTGAACAAGCATCACTAAACGCATCCGGACACACAAAGCCATCTTCAATGACATTTTGCATTGATATTTTAAGCTAAGGGTATCATAATGGAACATCTTACTGTTTAGTTGTACATGCAGGTTATGATTGATACTTGGCATTGACCGTGGCTAGTAGAAGAATCCATGTTTTCAGAAAAGTGAGTCCGAAATCTCTGATTTCTCATCTTTGCGAGTTGAATGTAGATTTTGACAGAGGGTATTTCAGAGTATTGAGGTTGACTTGTCAAAACAACCATTAGAATCTCAAGTTCCAGACGTTGCACAAGTTTTGGCATGTTGGGACACAATCACACAACACTCATTTGTACATCCACTTGGTTTAGATCTTTTATATGTATCTTACAAATTGTTTATATATATCTTACAAATATGTACTCAATTGTTTAGTTTGGATCTTTCATAGTGATTCTTTGGATACCAGTTACCATCTTATTTTGTGGGTTTGAAACATTTGAATCCACAAAGTCAAGATGACCTACATTATCATATGATTATGATTAGTGAGGTGTATAGTAAAAATCTACTGGTTTTGGCAGATTATGATTATCTATGGTTGAGAATCATACATTCAGACAGCCAAGTGTTGAGGTATATTTTATATTCGTAGCCAGTATTCATGTCTTTATTTCACCTATTTGGGCATAGAAATGGAAGAGAATGTGATTATGATAAATTTTTCACATTCATGGTATGATATACAAGAACCACCCAGTTCTTTGATATATTTTTCACCTTTTCAATTCCCATTGTTCTTGTTCTCCAACATGCTAACAAGTCCTCATTTTTTAGATTAGATTAGACATAAATGTATGAACAATCGCAGTGATGAAGAATCTGTTTAAGATTGATGAAAACTCCCTTAGCTAGTAAGCAAAATGGATATATAAGGATTTAGACAGTCATGTAATGAGCAGTCAATAGTAACACAACAATGTTAAAATTGCTTCCATTGTTCATTAACAACAATCAAGAAAACAATGCATATATTCAAAAGAAAAAATCAGAACAAAACAATCAAATTTTACAGTACTGCCTAAATCATGGCCTACATCATCTTCTATATATACACTGCACTCTTCACACCATTTTGCAATCAAACAAATTTTATAGAGAATAATGTATAGAATCCAATAAAATATGCGCTATATAATGCAATGCACCACGATGATGAAAAACAAAGCAACAATGTGAAATTCTGCAAACTTAATCAGTTCATCCCATTACTTGACTTGAATATCATCTTTAGCCTCTGTGGAGTGGTTTTTGGAGGATGGAGATTTCCCTATGATAGCTTTCCTTGCTTTCACTAGTGACTGTTTTACCTTTGATATGATGTTATTTGACTGCTTTTGAGCTGGCTTGGCTGGAGTTTCCTTTGGAAGGTCTTTGGAGGATGTTTTTGTTGCATCACTATCCTTGGTAGGTTCCTCTAGAACTTGAACCTCAGTTTTCAGAGGCTCCTCAGTATGTTCTTTCTCCAAATCATCCAATTCAGTTTTAGTAGTTTCCTCTTCTTCAAATTTAGATGCTAGTGTTTCTCTAACAGGTTCTCTTACAGCTGAAGATATTTCGTCCACTTTTGTGTCAATGTATCCTCCTTTCTCATTTTCAACCGCAGGTCCATCATCTTCAGTTGTAGCTGTCTTTACCTCAATCTGTTTCTCTTCCTTGTTGATCTCAACCTCTGCCTCTCTCGAGGATACATGGACAGCTTCAGGTGCTTCTGGTTCCTTCTTGTCATCATTTTCAGCAACAACAACCTTTTCCTCAAATCTGGTTTCTTCTATAAGGTCACCTATAGCTTCCTGATCAACGGAAGCTTGTCCGGGAATTGCCAAAATGCCAGCCACGTCTTTTGATACCCTTTCAGTAACATCACTAAAGCTTGATTCTTTCTTGCTTTCCTCTCCAAAAACCTTTTCTGCAACTTCAGTCAAAGGCTCCACCAGATTTTCTGGTGCTGCTTGAGCTTCCTCATTTCCTGAAAATTGTGCAGTGTTTGCAGTGATGCTAGTTTCCTCTCCTTTGAATGTTTTATCTTCCTTCAATGATATTGGATCCTTGATTGTGTCAGTTTTCTCTTCCTCATTGTTAGTAGTCTCCAGCACAATTTCTTGCTTGGTCTCCTCTTCTTTACTAGGTTCCCCAACATTCTCAGCAGCTTCTACAACCAGTTCTCTTGGATTTTCCTCCACTTCAGTGGGCACAGGTTCTAGCTTCTCTCCTTTCTCAGGCTTTACTTCTAACTCGGAGGTGCCAGTCTCTTTCACCGCCTCAATATCCGACACTATGGGTTGGTGAACTGCACTTACAACATCTGGTTTCTCTGCTTCACCTGGCACTGCTTCTGACTCTGAGTTATCAATCTCTTTCACCACCTCAATATCAGACTCCTTGGGAGGGTGAACCTCCACTGTATCACCTGCTGTAGCTGTTTCAGGGATAACAGTCTTCGGCAGCTCCTCTTCCTCTTGTTTTAATGATTCTTTTTCTTGTTCACTTGAGTTTTCATCAACTTTAGGAACCACAAGCTCTGCTTTCTCTGTTTCTGTAGGTTCTGCTTCGTAGTCATTAGTCTCTTTCAGTACTTCTGGTTCACTTGCTTTTTCCTCTATGGCCTCACTGGTTTCTGTGGAGGATACTTCAGCAATTGCAACTGTGTTTGGTTGCTCCTCTTCCTTTTGATCAAGTGATTGATTTTCCGGTTCTTTTGGGTTTTCCTCAACTTCAGTCACCACTAGTTCTGCTTTTGGTGTTTCAAAAAGTTCAGCCTCTTTGACCACCTTTCCTTCTGATTCCTTTTTTGGTTCTTGAGTTATTTCTTGCACCTCTGTAGCCACAACCGCAGGCTCAGGCCCAGTTTCAGGTTTCTCTTCCTTTTTGTCACTTGCTTCCAAAAATTCAGCCTCTTTCACTACCTCTGCGTCTAATTCCTTTCCTAGTTCTCGTGTTTTTTCCTGCACTTCTGTTGCCACAGGTTCAGGTTCAATCTCAGGCTTCTGTTCCTTTTGGTCACTTGTTTCGAAAATTTCCGCCTCTTTCACAAACTCTGCTTCTGATGCTTCTAGAATGTCATCTGTCTTTGGTTCTGTAGCTTCCTTTTCTAGCTGCTGTGGTGTTTCCTCTACAGTTGGTTCTGTGAATGGTGGCTCTTCTAACTGAGATTTGGCTGCATCATCAGTAGCATTTGAATCATCGATCACTTTCTTCTCCTCCTTCAGTTTGTCTCCAATATGTGTCTCCAATGAAACAGGATCATCATTCTTTTCGACAACAACAACAGCTGGTTCCGCATTAGTGCCATCTTCTTCTGTCTTAGAGAGAGGGGCTATTGGAATTAGAGCATCCTCAATTTTGTCATGTTTCAGATTATCTTCAGCAGAATCCCTTATTGCCGGAGAATCATCAGACTTTTGAACCTCAATTGCACCAGGCTCTCCATTCGTCTCATCTCCTTCGGTCTTGGATGAAGGGGTTGTATGACCTCCATTTGCATCCTCTAGATTGTCATGTTTCACTGCATCTTCATTGGCTAAAGAAGCTATCATATCTGCAATAGCTTCACTCTTTTCCTTGTTCACTATTTGCTATACAATAAATATAATAAAGCAATGATAAGTAAATCAGCAGTGCCCATTAAGGATATGAATAAACTTAAACATTTTAAACATTAACAAAGAGTGAACATAAGTGCAATTTGAAACTAGCAGTGGAAGTAAGAACATTACCAAAGTAAAGCACAGAAATCACAATTTTTCCATCATCTCAAATCTGGTCCCTTAAAACAATGTAATTTTTCAAATGGAACTTGGCTTGAAATTATATGCTTTTGTAATAAACATCTTGAAGGGAATCCGGCTATTATATTCTTTAGTTTATTCATTGTTTACAAGCTTGCAGAAAATACTCTCCATAGCAACACTGGCAAAATGCTGGAAAAGTGGCATCTACATAACTTGCTTTACACTCCAAAACAAAATAATCTTGTGAAAAGAAGGGAATCGTATAACATGGATAACATTTCATTGAGTTATTTCCCTATTGCAGATATCATCACCTTTATTGGGCACCAAATCCATATTTAAAGGAAATACTTTTTTTCTGTCATCACTATGTACATGTTGATCTAAATAGTGATACAAAGAGTATCTATCTAACATATACAATAACTGTCTTCAAAGATTTATTTTCTATTAGGGTATACTTTGAATCAGGACATATATTGATAGAATCCATATCATTATTCCATTTTTACAATAATTGAAGTTAAGCAAAAACACACTTTTGATCTCGTAACTTAATTATTTTTCTCATTTTGGCCCCTCATCTTTATTGTCTCATTCCAGTTTCTTACTTTGTTTCTGTTAGCCCCCTCCGTTAAAACTTTTGGTATTGCTTCAGTTTTACCTACAAAGCGACGTGTTTCACCTTTGGCCCCACTGAAACACGTCGTTTTGTAGGTGAAACTCACAGAAGTTAAAAGTTTCAACAGAAAGACATACAAACAATGAAGTCAGGGACTAAAAAATAAAAAAAGAGGAACCAAAACTAAAAAATAAGTTAAAGTAACAGAGTGCGTTTTTGTCTTGAAGATATATGTCTAACTAGGTGTTATCATGAAAAGAGAAGTAAAAAACAAAACCATCAGAAAAAACATGTTCATAGTTATCCACTTAGTAAATATATACAAGTTTGATCGCCAAGAAGAAACATAAAAACAATATGTAAGTTCCATCAAGCTCATTAAGGAAGCAGTTAAAGATCACATAAGCCATAAAGCTTGGAAAAGAAAATTAACCTCATCAGTAACAGAAGCATGATCAGTTTCAGTAGCCATGATCCAAGCTTGCAAAAGTGATGTTCAAGGTGGTAGAGTACTTACTTGTAGTGGAGAAACAAATAAAGAAAAGTTAGTGAGAAGAATAATATGGTTGGCAACAACTTCCAGGAAAAAGAAGGAATAACAGTTCAACTTTAGAAAGAAGAAGATGAAGAACAACTAGTTTTCAACATAGAAAAAAAGCAGAAAACAAAGATGTTTGACAGACTGTACACATGAACTGGTATGGTCTCAATGATTTAGGAGGATTAGTATGAAGGGTGCCACTAAAGTTTTCACATTAACATAGAAAATAATATGAGTGTAATATCGATTTATACCAATTATATCATGCATCATTCATTTGTATAATGATTATAAACATGAGTAATAGATAACATAATAACAGTATATAAAATTCATACATTTTTTGATCAAATAATGTAAAGTATTTAAAATAGAAAAGTTGATCATGTAGGTATGAGCTGTGGCAAAGTGAGTAACTTTATTGAAGGAGGTTGGGACCAGATCAGTAGCATGCAACTGCTATATTTTTAAACGGTTCAAAATGTTTGGGGCCCTCTCCTTGTGATTTATAAGATTATCGTACATCACTAATCTTCTAATTCTAATTATGTTTCATCCCTAGATTATGAAAAACCGTTAGATAAAAACCATTATAAGATTCCCGTATAATCGTCTATTTAAGAGTTGGTTGGCTATAATAAAATTTGATAAGTGATTCATATTGTAAAGTTAATTAATTTTTGCAAGACTGGCACTTTAGTAAGTCTATGTGCGCGAGGCCCACAGCTTACCAGAATCCAATGACTAATAGATTAAACTAAGTGATGTTTACAAATATAGTAATATAGAAAGGAGAGAAAAATATATCAATTACTTTTATACATTTTCATTACATCTTTTATCATTAATATTACATCTTTTATCATTAATATTTAATTATTATTGATTCTTATAAAAATAATATAGATGAATAGCATTATGTAATAATTATATATATAAATTTTTATAGTAATCGTAGATAAATATTACATTTATATATAAATAACATGATATATATGTGGTTGTGTTTGCTAACGAGAGAATGATTGTATTTTGCAACTAAATAAAACATTGAAGATAGGTAAGACTTTTGGTTTTAAGCTCTACTAAATCTTTATAGTTGAAAGTTTGATTTCTGAGAGCAATATTTATTGGGAGAGACAACTACAATTCTAAAGGAATTAGTTCTTTACTCATAAAGGTGGGCATATCCTTGGTAGGGATGGGGATCCTCTATCCCAAAGGGACTATGTCTCCATGTCCCTACCAATGGAGTAACGCCAAATAATATTAAAAGAAAATAAATTTATGTTTTTATTTTTATTTTTCCAATAAAGTGAGACATTTTGATTGGTTTGAGACAGAAATGATGACAGAAAATCTTCATCTCCTTGGTAGTAGTACAAAAAAATAAAATTATCATATTTCACTTGAAAATTAAAATGATATGGAATTTAATAAAAGATAGATAGCTTTACAATTTGAAGGTCGTATTTGTTCCACGATAAGGTGGTACAATTTTCTTTGATTTTCAAACTGAAGATATAGGACATTGATGAATTGAAAACGATGCCATGCAACTTGAAAATATTATTTATTGGCACAGCTTATCTGATTGGTGGATTTTTTTTATTTCTCTATTTTTTCCTGGATGAAGAAACTTCGATGGACTTTCTATGCCTGATGCTACGTTAGTTTCTGAACGGCACTATTTCCACATTATATAACATTAATTTGTTTTTCTAGAACATAAAAATAAATGTATATCATTTCAAATTGAGATCTATTTTAAAGGTAGACACTAGAGTTAGAGTAGAATGCAAATTTGGAGAAAAACTATAACGTCTTTTCCTGATAGAACAGGCAAAAAAGCCCACCTTATTTATATATTGGGCTCGCTCCCATTTCTGTACAGCTTACCCACATGTCCTTTACTCTTCCATCTTTTTCCATAAGTCAGTATGGGGAAAGTTTTTTAAACAAAAATAGGAATGTAAAATATTAGTGTAAAGATTTATATATTGTTAATATATTATCATTTATTAATTATTTGTATTACTTATATTTAAAAATTAATAATAATTAAATATGAATAGTGGATAATGTGATAACTGTATAAAAAACTTTTACAGTTTCAGTATATATATTTTCTCTCTCCCATATTATATATAAAAAACAAAACACTAATTTTTATACAACTTTCATTTTCCTTTAATCCATACAAACTTCATAATTTCATAGAGTTTCAACTCCTTAATACGAGGATGAAATTTTTGTAAACAAATTATTTATTTTTATTGAAAAATAACATAAAATTATTATCAAGATTTTTTTGTCACAGGTCACAATCTCATCCAATTCATGACTACTCTGAATGGGAGAATATCTCCATCCATTTTCATACCCCTCTTTTCTACTTTCCTCCTCATTATCCCAACACCTCTTTTCACTTCCCTAATATGAATTAACGTGCAGTATTCTTGTCCTTCATCATTTAATATAGACATCAACATCATATTCAAGTATAACCATTTCGTGATCCTTGAAGTATTTTGTTTTTTCTGGTTAGTGATACACGGTTCACAACTATTGTTACAAAGGTGAGATTTTTTTAACTTAGTGAATTACATGTCGAAATTTATGGTATCTATCATGACAACAATGTGGAATTGCACAAAATTTCTAACTTTGTGAGTACAATGTAGAAGTGATCCAGAAAAATTATGACATTACTTCTGCACTATATTAACTGAAATAAAATTTTACAAAATAGTCAAAGTTAACTTCTACAATTTACTCATAATTTCATATTTTATATTATACTTACAAAGTTGAAAATTTTGTGCAACTTAATACAGTCATAATTTTATGGTAGACACCATAAGCTTCAGCATATAACTCACGAAGTAAAAAAAAAACTCTTGGCTTCATGACCATAGTTGCAAACCGTGCATCATTGACTGAAAAAAAAGGACATACCTTAAGAATCTAGGAATGACTGTACTTGAATATAATTATTATGAGAAGTGGAATAAGGATGTTTGTGTTGTTTGTGTTCAGAGTTGGAGAATAGTAGGGTAATTTAGATTAGGGGATGTGTTAATGAAAGAGAGTTGTGAGATAATAGAGAAGAGAAGTAGAAAAATGGGAGCGTGCGAGTTATTAGGTTCATGGATTAAAGGAAAAGAAAATAAAAGTTGGATGGAAAAATATTTTGATGTTTTTTTATTAAGAAAATGTGGGATTTAAAATACTTTTTCCCTATAGGTGATGTAGTTTCATAAAGGATAATGATTTTAATGTCTAGAGTTGAGATTTGGATCATCTTCAACCGTTGCCTCTCTTAATTAATTGTCCCAGCCTTAAATTTGAGTGTTCCTAGAATGAAAAAGATAGAAAGAAGAGGAAAAAAATTGTAAGAAATAGTTTTTGTCTCATACTAGTAGGAGAGAATCTATATTCCTTAAATTATATTATATGTACTTCAATATATAATTTCTTTGTATCATATGTACCTCAATATGTTATTTATTTATTTATTCTTCTGGCAACTTAAATCTACCCCTCATTCACATATCTAAAAGATAATACATTTGGCAATAATAAAAAAACACTTAATCTTTCTATCACTTATGCAATTATTAAAAATAGAGAAAAGGATTAACTGATTTGAGATTTGGGCTGTGAAATCATTGGGTGAGCTATATAATTAAGTCAGTCAATGTTATTTTACTTTACCCAACTATAAGCCATAGTTGTTTGGTTATGCAATTGTGGCATGGAACTCAGTTTTCTTTTTGAAATCCATAGTTTTCTTTTCTTTCAAATAACTTAGTGAAATCGAGTTGGCAAACCAAGCGTAAGATCTAAATGTCTACAAAGGCACTAGTAGAATAAAAGTTGTATGAGCTGTATAAAGTCCCTCCCCTAACATCTAAATGTTAAGTTCTTCCAGAAATGTGCCAAAACAATATAGTGCTAGGACCTAGTGTATAAAATGCTACCTCAAAATGTGCTAGAACTGTAGAAAGATTACTCATTTCACATTCTCTTCCCCTTCAAAACCTATAGCATCTTTAACTTCATTTAGCTATCCCTCTCACTTCTTCTGGTACTAGGAATGTGGGTAGGGTCATTTCTCATTTGGCTATTTGGTTTGCACACCATAAACTAAGCTAGTCCTTTTCTTAATCTATTTGTAGTGAAAATTTTGTGCTGTTTCTCTGTTTAATTTTACTTCTTTTTGGTTACTTTTATTTTACTGTGTGTAAAGCATAGTACAAAAGAATGAAGCAAAATCTAGTAAAATTGATTACCAGCATGCATGGAATTTATCTGTTTGCCAGTTTGCCTTTTTTTTAATCTATTTCGGTCTAACAACTGAAGCCACATAACCATACAAGTTAAAAGAAATTTGGTTAATAAAATAATATTTAATTTTATTGTTTAATTAGTAGGAGTTATAGGTTGTATCACTTTAGGACATCTAGTAATGATAGTAACAAAAATTAGTAGCTTGGTACTATATTTTGATCAATCAAGATAAAAGGCACCCATGTGAAATTCCAATTTAACTAAAGTAACTCTAACATGATGTAAAACATGTAAATATGCAAACTTTAAATGCAAGAAGATATACTAAGATTGTAAAAAGGTATGGATAGAAACATAAATATAAATGGTGACTGAATCTTGAGAATTAGCTGTGTGAACAAGAAGATGCTGACATTATGTGTATAAAGGTACACTGTTGAAGACACAAATTTATGTAGTATTATAAAGTATCCATAGAGCAGATACTGATATTGGGTGATTTAATGTCTGACACTAATTTTCCATAGAGTTATTCTTTGATTAGACTATTTTAATCAAAATCTGTTAAGTTCTGAAATCAGATTGATTGAGAAAACTCATCTCTATGAGGAAATGCTATTAGCATCTCAACAAGCATAAGGTCTCTCCTGAATTAAATCATATGTAATGATGTAAATGTTACAATAAAGTTGACTATCGTTTCCCACTACAAAGAAAAAGTGGAAATGTAATTATTCAAGGGTAAGATACAGAGGAACATTTCAACTAGACAAAGATTTTGATTATTGATGAAAGTTAGGGATTTTCCTTGAGGGATTATATGCCATTAAAAAACTCTTATAATTTTGCCTTGTTATTGAAGTTAATTCCCTATGCTGATTGGTTCTTCCTATTGTTAGATGCCTCTCATTACTATGCCTTAAAAGAATTTTATGACAATTTTATGGCTCTCTTTAAGGGCATTTTATGTCACTTTTATGGCTTTGTTTCCAAGCATCCAATGCTTGGAATCCAAGATACCAAGACTTTGTTTGCCTATAAAAGGACACATATAGAGAGCTTCAAAATCATCTTCACAACACACAACATCTCTTTCATTTACACATATATTGTGAGTGCATTCTTGGTGAGAATTCTTGTTCCATTTGAGAGAGTATTTGTGAGAAAAATATTGCCATTTGT
>NC_032028.1:4459585-4575508 GCF_001865875.1 Lupinus angustifolius | reverse complement strand
TGTTAGATGCCTCTCATTACTATGCCTTAAAAGAATTTTATGACAATTTTATGGCTCTCTTTAAGGGCATTTTATGTCACTTTTATGGCTTTGTTTCCAAGCATCCAATGCTTGGAATCCAAGATACCAAGACTTTGCTTGCCTATAAAAGGACACATATAGAGAGCTTCAAAATCATCTTCACAACACACAACATCTCTTTCATTTACACATATATTGTGAGTGCATTCTTGGTGAGAATTCTTGTTCCATTTGAGAGAGTATTTGTGAGAAAAATATTGCCATTTGTCCTCATCATTATAAGAGGATTTCTTGTACTCTTCTTTTTTACATAGTGGAATTTTGCTCTTGATCGCCCGTGGTTTTTTTCCTCTCACACTGAGGGGTTTTTCCACGTTAAATCTTGTGTGTTATTTTCTTTATCCTTTACTTGCTTCTCTTTTGTTCTCAATTGATTCAATCCTGTGCTTCCGCATTGTGCTCTAACCTTAACACCTATGCTGATTGGTTCTTCCTCTCTCAATTTCTGGTCAAGCACTTTTATATGCATACATTTTCTATACATAATTTAAATTAATAATATTCCTAGTGATTGACAAAGACTGAATTGCAGTGTACTAGAATTTAACTTAACAATTATTATTGATTGGATATTAATCTTCTATATAAAAGAAAGCAACATGAAGAAAGAGACACATGTTTTTGTCATCATCGCTTATTGCTTTGACAAGACATGATAATTAAGTTGCTGCTAACTAAAACTTATGAAATATGCATGTGCTTGTGTTTCCAACCAAGCCTTAATGGGCCAATTTAGCAGGATAACTTGAGATATTCTTAGATTAGAACTTTTGTGAACCTAACTAGCTTCAATTATCCAACAAACCAAGGTGGGAATTAGAGCTGGCCGGCAACAAATTCTGCACCATCATAGTTGTACTACTCATATTTCAACATTAGTAACTTCATCATTACATAACTAAAGAAGATATTGTTTCAAATTCAGAATTCTACTCCTCGTTAAACTATTACAATTGTGATGATTGTTGTAAACATATTACATTACAATTGTTATATAGTCTTAAATTATAATGATACTACATCATCTAATCGTGTAAGATTCCAAAACAAGTTTTAATCACAAAATTTAATGTGACAAACCCACAACTACTAGCATTCACAATATAATGACTTTTAGGATCCACAATTTAGAACTATGTGAATATGTGACTATTATTAATCTTAAGGAACAAGCACAAAACTGATTTTAAAACAGATAAAATCTCAAATTTGGAGTGACTGCTCTGCTTGCAATGTCAATAACATTTGTCTACTATAATCTCCTAGTTTCTTGGGGCCTTACCAAGTAACTGATTAGGTGGAAGGTTTGACAGAGACCTAATTTTGCAACTTGCTGCTATTTCTACAGTAGAATGTAGCTTATTTTAATCAAATAGTTATGCATAAATAACTATAGCAATTGCCCCAGCTAAAGAAAAAGTATGTGATGAAATAATGAGATATAGCAATTGCTTTCTTGTCAATTAGTTGTGACTAGTAGAATTAGATTATGAAAAGATGGTTTTAAGGATAATGCAGAGGCATCTACATTTTTTCAAGGGCATGTGGAGTATGTCTCCCTCTTGTTCAAATGCCCATTATGATCTTGGAAATCTTTACCTTCATCAATCTCACTTCACCAATTTCCCATCAACATTATACTTAAAACCCTTTAAGCTTTTCAAATCATATATATTCCTTTTGCTTTAATTGGATGCCATCCTTTACATTTTCTTAAAATCATGAAATTGTTAGCACTTACTAATTGATATCAAAGCTTCCCACATGATAAATTAGGCTTTGTAGAATGTGTGCATCAAGATGGTAAAGAAGATGAATTATAAAACAGGTTAGCAAAATTCAAAATCAATTTCTTTCCATTTAAAATGGACACTTACGAAATCAGCAAACAAATAAATTAAATAGGAAAAAAATAGAGGAATGATGTAGAAAAACTTAGAAGTATATAACTATAAGATATGACCTACATTGTTTCTATTATATAAAGTAGTATTACAATATTTATATATCTCTCACTTTAAGAATATAATAGTCAACCTCACCCAATAAAGATAAAACTCCAAGTCTCTCATTAGGAATAGTTTATTCTCATAATATGATGAATATCAACTCTTTTAATTATTCTTTATATTACTCTTCTCACTTGCTTGTGAAAATACAGATTAGAAATCATGATTAACCAAAATTAAAATTGAAAGCACAAGCTATAGCTTATAATATTTATCAATATAGTATAAAAATGAAATACAAAACGGACCCATTTTTGGGCTATGTTTTCAACTTTTCAATTTGGACAAAATTGAGGTATAAACTATAAAGACCAATTGATTTTCAAAATGTCAATGCTGAGAGCGTTGCTAGGACCTTATTGTTTATAAAGAGGTTACCAAGCAAGGACAATATTATATCGTTCTATTCAAACATTACTAATCAATAATTTTCTTGCTGGACAAGCTTAAATTAAATTGAAAATAACATATATATATTTTTCATGATAATAGAGGGCTTTTATAACTCCTCTATTCTTCATTAGTGGCACTATGCATTGGACCTAAATAAAAAAGCTTAATTCAAGGCATGGCCTACAAAGATTAATAACATATATTCTGATGGACAATAATGCTACACATTTCTTATCTTAAGCAATTTTCCATTGGGGTCCAGGGGCTCAATTTACTAAAATCCCCATACATGCATTCAAATTTCTTCAAGGAATCCCAGCTCAGCAACTTTTGAGACAAATACACAGCAAAGTGTACTAGTGATTCCGGATTAGATTTGTCCCAACCATTGTCTGCCTCTGATTATCAGAATGGTTGAAGAGGACTTGACATGCCCATAGACTCTTATTTATGGCAAACTATGAAGCACGGATATTGATACGTGTGTTGGGTACGATACGTATCCGATACATTGACATGCATTTTTTCCAAAATAGAGGATACGATACGTTCAGGGATACGCGTATAAAATAATAAAAATACATAAAATATGATAAAATTATAAGTGTAAATCAAAATATCCAAAGTAAAAAAATATAATGGAAATTTAAAATCATTGCCCTCCATAACAAATCTATCTTATCTTATTTTAATGAAAACAAATTTATCCTAAAATCATTGCCCTCCATAACAAATATATCTTATCATATTTTAATGAAAACGAATCTATCTTATCCTGTTGTATTGGAAACGAATCTATTTTATCCTGTTTTGTTGAAAACGAATCTATCTTATTATGTTTTGTTGGAAACAAATCCATCTTGTCATGTTTTATTGGAAACGAATCTATATATCCTATACTTTACTGAAAACGAATCCATATATCCTATATTTTATTGAAAACGAATCGGATACGTGTCTTAATATTTTTTTTTTTTTTAATTTTTTTAATTTTTGGATACTCTATAGATACGTATCCTTCACGAATCTGAACGTATCCGTGTCGGATACGTGTCGGACACCGACACGTGAAGGTGTTTGATGAATCCGTGTGGCAAAGACTCACTTGAACAAAAGTTAAATAGGCACCATACTCGATAAGCTATTAATTTTGCTTTTATATTTAAGATTAAAAATATAATTTTCATCACATTATATCTAAAAAGATAAAAATGTTATATCATTTTTTTTTCTATTGCTTCTTTCTCTTTGGTATTAGAGAGGATTGTGACTAATACTCTTTTTACTTTGAAAATTTGCCTTTTTGGGTACACAAAGTAATAGTAAAGAAGGTCAGTCAAATCTTGTTTTGTTTTAGATAACGAGATATAGTGAAAATGCATGATTTATTTGGTTGTTTATATCATAGGGAACAGGCAGAGACCTAAAGGTGATATAGAAAACACAAACACTCTGATGAAACTCACTTGAATTGAATTTCGTGGCTTGCTTGAGTTGTACAACTACATCTATAATAAATAGATACACAGACAAATATTATTTATTGGCACTTATGCCTTATAAATGAACTTAGCCCCGGAATATTCGATGCAACTATTAATTACAACCTACTAATGCATAATGCATGAATATTTTTACATAGATGGTAATAATTACATTGGTATCAAGCTTATGAGTGAGATTGAGGATGAACTTTGATACAATAATAATGATAACGTTAATAGATTATTGACTTATGGTCAGAATTATTAGGTGGGATTGGATTAATAATCTCAAATGTATCATAATTATACATGAGGTAAGTGATCTTGATGGTTGATGCAATGCATTTGGGATCATTGGTCTGAACCACCCAATAATTTTACTTATAAGTCACGAGTTTGAATCTTGAAAATAATCTTTTTATCGATAAAAGTAAAATTGTCTAAATTTATTTTCCCAAACCCAACTAGGTGGTGAAAACTTCATGAGCTAGGCTAATCTTGTGTCTCATGTGGTTTATAAATTTGTGTCAATTTATATAACTTTTTGGAATGATTCAACAATTATAAAAACAAAATTGTTCGTTTCGAATAACAAATGACCATCAATCAAGTTTAACTCTGAGTTTTCCAACACTCATTGGAGGGAGGTCTAGAAACTTTGAATAGTTGTTTGAAAAACTAGTTTCATTTAATTTGCATACCATAGAGTTCTACATGTAGGTACTTATCCGATTCCTTTAGTTCAACCTGAAGAATTGACTTCCATTTCTTGCAAATATTTATCTTTACTAACTTAACTTTGATCATGGAAAGCAAGTTCGATATTAGTTTTGTTAGAATATTGATTTTTCATGCGTTCCAATCATTTGCTGTCAGAAATTGATTCCAATAAACAGAGACAAGAATATTTGATTTGAAGGAAACAAATAAAAGAGAGGAAGAAGACCACTAGAAAACACTGGTTTAAAGTAATTAGCTGACCAACTTCATTTTGGTCACTAATAAAATGACCCAATTGATTATATTGTCGTAAGTATTATACTACAATTCTACAAAGAACAACGAAGCATACACATATTATTAACATATAAACGCGGCAAGATTAATGGGAAATGTATAAACATTTTACAAATGTAGTTTGACTTTGTTGAACAGCTCATATGGGAAATATAAGATAAGCTTAAAAGTGCATGATGGGGTATATGGATATTTAATTTCAAGGTATCTTATTTATAATTCAAATAATAATGTCTAATTTGGATGGGTGAACTAGGACATGGCTTATGCCATAGAAGTTTCACATTGTCAGAACCAAGGACAGGCTATAGTAGAAGGATATCAATATTAATATCACTATTGTATTTTTAGATAATTGAAAGATGAAGATACTTTTTAGAGTTTAGAACGTGTTCATGGAAATTTATGCACTTGAAGACAAATTACTAGTTTGGATGCTTGTGTCGTGTGCCATGAATCCCTTGCAGAGAATATTGTGCAATTTGTGAATTGTGCCATCTAAGAAGGACAATGGAAAAGTTTAATTTATTATGAGCACATAAATCCTTTGTTTAATTAATTCCAATATATATTTAAGCTTTTCTTCTTAAACTAAAAAAATGCATGTCTTTTCAATCAAATGTTAATTTACATTACTTTATACACATGCTTAATTATGAAATGATTTGTCATTTGATTATGCATATGAATTCATTATTTTACTACTTGATGACCCTGGTAACAAGTCCCAGATATAATTGGTGGGGGTCATTTTCTTTTTCTATTAGTTTTTGGATTCCTCAGGCAGCTAGACTCAAAAGGGGTGAAAACTCAAGGATAAAAAATTACCTGAATGCTCCATTGATGACACGAATCTCCTAATTAAAAGGGTAGTAATTTTAAATTTACTTTATCAAATAAAAGTCAAAAAGCTCATAGAATATACACATAGAATAGTCATTTTGGCCAAAACCGTTGAACCCTTTTCTTTCCCAAACACAGTCTTTTTATCATTCCTTGTCCGATAATCATTTTGTTATATTTTTTTATTGTATGTCTATCTAATTGCTACCACCTAGATGAATAATTACCCCTATGTGTTGGTCTCTTATCTTGTTGTGTTTTTAAGGTGACACAACCCTTTTTTCAACCATGGTAAGATTTTGCGTATCATCTTCTCTAGGTCACTTTATTTTTTAATTTAATCTAAGGTAGAAGATATATTTTTAAGCAAACTACCTATTGTCTACACAAACAAGAGGTTAGATAAAATGAATGTTACATTTGTTAATGTGACAGTGGCTACAGTTTGTAATAATTAATCACCCAAATTGCCTGCTTTATAATGTATATTGAGTTTAATATCTTTATATTGTTAATGTAAAGATTTATACACATTTTATATATTATTTCTTATTACTTATTTTGAAGAGACAATAATGATTAAACATGAATGGTGTCTCATATATATATATATATATATATTAGAAATGTAGGCTGAAATAAACTAGTGAGAATTGCATTATTATGATTGTCGTATTTGGGTAGAGAAGTACAGTTGTTTTTTCCCATTATTAACTAAGGTTTTAGTACCCTACATTGAAAAAAGAACAACGGTTTTAGTATCTTTCCACACAAACACAGAAGTGGGATGAAGTCAGAAAATTGACATTGAAGAAATCCGCTTTTAATTCAAAAGAAAAGTAGCTTTCAAATGGCAAAAATGACTAATCACTCCTATAGTTGGTTGAATATCAACCTGTTTCTAAGGGAAGAAATATGACCTTAATTACACGCTCAATTTTTGCACTTGTTCCTAAATTATGAAACTTTTCCTAACTATCATAATATTCAATGGGAACCCAAGAACCTAGAGAAGCTTGTATTATCATAAATTTAATGAAGTATACTTTGTTTGCAAACCTTGCCACTCTAAGAGTGTAACTTCTTCACGAGAATTTTTCTTTTCTAAAGCCTTTTGGTTAATTTATGCTTTATTTTGCCAATCTTGGAGTAGGTTTAGCATAGCAAAGCCACTCCTTTAAATTCCATACAAAGTTCTTATTTTCAATATAGCATGAAGCATCTAACCCTTCTTCATATATGTCTATATCATATAGGAATGGAGAGATTTCATCACACTTGAGATGTTTCAAACAATATAGAGAAATAACTCTCACGTCTAAGCAGCATGGTAAATAAAGCCAAGATCGGCGAATAATGAGAACCTTGCCAGCTAGCTTTTGCATTTACTTACCAAAAATAAGCACATACCTATCTTCAAAAGTGAATTAGTGTCTAGATAGGATAAGTGAGTGTAAAATATTGGAGTAGTCTTTCAAAATTTTAAGGATGTTAACTTATTTTTTAATATAAAAAATAGGTAGGTTTTACAACTCAAAGAAAACTATAGAAATAGAGATAAAATATCTCCCTCATACCAAGAGATAAAATATTTCTTCCAGCCAATAAAAGTATGACATATATACTATTTTGTTTAGTTTTAGAAATATTTGTGTAGAAAATAATCTATTCATACCATAAAATATTTTATTCTCGTAGAAGTATTGGTATGTTACTTATCCTGAAATCTTGACATCAACAAAGAAATTATACACTTGCCATTGTAAAGTTTGAGCTAAAATTCTTTACGAATTGTAATAATCTATATTTGTAAAAGCAATTGCATAATTTGTATTAATCTATAAGTGCCATAATTTGATCCCCATAATGCATTAGTTCCAATTCACATTATATTATCCATCTTCCGTTTATAAGAGACCTCTTACAAGGCGTCTACTTGAAGAAAAAATGTTACTAATTCAAGTGATAAAGTATTTACGATGTCTGTTATTTTTTATGTTGATTTTTAAGTTATATTAGAACTTTTATCTCCTCGTGTTTTGAGAAAATGCCCAAACCTTGCTAATAGGACATACATATTTCATATTTATAAGTCAAACCTTTGATCTTGTGTGGTCCTTTCCTTATAGGAACAGTAGCATCAGGACCGTCCAAACATCATGGACCCACTAAGTGGGACCCTAATGATTATGTGGATTGTCTCGTGAAGATGGATATGGACCCCACCCTACATATCAAGAAAGTCAGATATAAATTAAAAAATAGCACTGTCCAATCACCCCTTGAGTACATACACTCTAATACAAATTTCTCTTTTGGTCTTCTCTATGGTTCCCCTCCTATTTATTTGATTCCATAACAAAGCTTCCATTTTATTTTCTCAACTCCTATTCCCTATACATATATATAACCATCATCATTCATTAAGCTTAGTGATATTTTTCTTGCTGAATATCCAAGTAGGTTTGAAGAGAAAATCATTGGTATTTATTTAAAGCAGTGCATATGGGAAGACATTCTTGTTGCTATAAGCAGAAGCTGAGAAAAGGTCTGTGGTCTCCAGATGAAGATGAGAAGCTTTTGAATTATATAACTAAACATGGTCTTGGATGTTGGAGCTCAGTTCCCAAACTAGCTGGTACTACCATTATATAATATTGTTTCAAGTTTTGAACACTTTATTTCATCTATATATTTCAGTTATCACAACACAAGAGTAGTTTTAGTTAACCTTCATTGTATGTTACAGGTTTGCAGAGGTGTGGAAAGAGCTGCAGGTTGAGGTGGATAAATTACCTGAGACCTGATTTGAAGAGAGGAGCATTCTCACAGCAGGAAGAGAATTTGATAATTGAACTGCATGCAGTCCTTGGCAACAGGTAAGTTTGTTATACTTATAGATGTAGTTCAGGAACTAATAAGTAACTTTTCATATGGCCTTTTTCTTTTCTTTTTAGTAAACTAAGATGATAATAAGTTATTACTGAATTACTATTGTTTTTTTTAGCCATTTAGATATGTAATAGTTCTTGTTTACATCAGGTGGTCTCAGATTGCAGCACAGTTACCAGGAAGAACTGATAATGAGATAAAGAACCTATGGAACTCATGCCTCAAGAAGAAGCTCAGGCAAAGAGGCATTGATCCAAACACTCACAAACCACTCTCAGAGGTTGAGAATGACAAGGACAAGCCATCCATAGCAGACAAAAAATTAGCTTCAATGGGATCCAATGAAGTGTGTAGTTTTGTTGAGCCAAAAAAAACCAACCAAGGTTCCATTCCTCCAGAGAGATATAACTCACTTGAAGTCTCTACATGTTCTAAGATCAACAACAAAAGTAGCAACAGTAACTTGACCAGCACCACATCCACACAGGAATTATTGCTAGACTCCATCAATAGTTGCAGACCATCTGATATGGTAGGAAATTATTTCTCATTCCAACACTTGAATTATGGACCAAACATGAACAACACCCCTCTTTACATGTCAGACCTTAATTCTGGTATAACTTCTACTATACTCCATAATTCTGTGTCAACCTCATCAATTTTCCATACTCCAACACATGTAAAGCCTACTGTTACTCTCCACTCTAATAACAACTTCGACAACAATCCTTCTATATCTTCTGGTGACATTGGTGGGAACAGAAGCACTATGCAGTTACAAAACAACACAAACTTCCTTCGCAATAATAGCACTATGACATGGGGGATGGAAGAGTCTGTGAAGGCTGATAAAGATGCTATATCTTTACAAGGAGAAGAACAAGAAGAGATAAAGTGGTCTGAATATCTTAACACTCCATTCCTTCTTGGAAACACAGTGCAGAATCAAACCTCTCAATCTATCTATAGTGATGTGATTAAACCAGAAAGTGGGTTCATAACAGAAGATTCAAGTACTGGTTGGCAACAACATAACCAGCAGCACCAACCAGCTTTTCAACTTTCAGATATATATAATAAAGATCTGCAGAGATTCTCAGTGGCTTTTGGACAAACCCTCTAGCCTCTACGTACATAACATGTGGAAGGAAACTTCAATTCAACGAAAGAGACAAAGATGCCGACATTTCCAATATGAAAAACTAGGTCAGAATTTTACTCTTGTGATGAGTTCTGACCAACAGTGTGTGCTGTAAATTTATTTTATTTTTTATTTTGAGATTGTATATGTGTCAAACTTTCAGCAATATGTTACAGTATAATGTTTGCTAATGATTCAAGCTTCGTCTTCCTGCCATTATTTTGTGTTCATTAAACACAGAAGCACTACTACTGCAGAATAAGACTTCTTAGTTCTTACATGATTCTTTTATGTTGATTGCATTCTTTTACATTTGTTGTTTACCTTCAAGTTTCAATAAGAGTGTTGTACCTTATAATACACTTTAAAACTGTTGCCATTAAGTTTTTGGAACGTGTGTGTGACTCATTCAATAGTTTCAAATCATGATATCTTTTTGTGGATGTTCTCTATCAGTATCAAAGCATTAGGGTCCATTTTGCTTATATGGATTCCTGTCACTGTCTCCTACTGATAGAGATTGTTTTTATTGTTTGGTAAAATTGATTTACCTCTCTTCCCCTTCAGTGACTGAAAACAAGAAAGTATGTTATACAGTTATACTGATATTCCTTTGATTTACCTCTTTTAAAAGCTCATCAAGTTGTACCTTGTAGACAGAGAAGCAAAAAACTATACAACAAATTCATGGCACACCAACCACTAGTTCAGAAATTCAGTTCAGTTGAATAAAGGCCATCGTTTAACAGCTTTCTTTAGTTAACAATACCATTATTTTTAGGACACGGTGAAGTTAAAATAATTGAAGATAAAATGAAAATGGATTGATATTTCTTTGTTACAGAAGAGGATATTTCATTGAAGATTGATGTCCTTTTTTCGTTGAAAAAATTAATGTCCTTTTTACACCCTAATATGATGGTATCATACAAAATATATATATATAAATAAATATAAGTGGAATGGAAATACAGCATATATATATATATATATTGTGTGAAAGTTTCATGTAGATGTCATACTGTGATGATTTAAATACCATATTCATTGTATATATTCAACTCTAGTAGAATTGTCTTTTGATTAAAAAAACATAAATAAAAATTGATTTTTGAATTGTATTAGGAGGTGACACGGTTTGTACTACTTAAAACAAGGGATTCTAAGCCTCTAAAAGCTTTGCACCAAATAATGGGGTCCCTCAGTGGGCATCCACATGTGCTGATGCTGAATATAAAATTAAAAAGAAAGCGGTTGAGTTGTTTTCACAGAAAAATATATGAAAACATCCTTCACGTAGCAGAACTTGTTCCCCCACAACAAAAACAAGTTTTATTCATTTCATTTTGTTACCTTTCAAAGTAGTGAAACAGTTTTGACAAATACAGCTATACAAATCTGCTGACTCCTATCATTTTCTGGGGTATCCTGCATATGTATTATTGTACTTTTATTTTGAATATACATATAAAAATTCATTCACATTTCAATGGCTATATTATAAAGTTGAGGATTGTAACTGCTGAGAAACGCATAAGCTAGTGAATTAGGTATACAAAAAACATTATATAATTTAGCCTTTGACTAGCTGCAAGGTGAAAACTAGTTTGAAAGTAAAAAATTATTCTAGTAACTGTGTCAAAGCATGCACCTATTTGGATAGTGATGCATTTTCCCATTTCAGCATTTAGTTGACTCAAGGTCTAAACTTAACTACCTAACTTGCTAATAGTAAGAAATTAATCATACATGGACCTATTATGCAGAAAATGGAATATTTTTTAAGCATTATGATTTGGTTATTAATACATAAGGACAAATTTGGAGCCATCAAAACTATGTCATATTTTCCTATCTTTCAAGCACTATTTGCTCCTACCCAGCCCCGTTGATTGTGATCCATGAGCACTCTCATTCAATAAGTCTTCTCGGTCATTAAATATTTCCAAGGTTCTTATTTTTTAATTTGCAGGCGATATTGATAGGTTTAAAATCTCCATGCATGTGAAACAAATAATTGGGTCCATTTTGATGGGGCCCTACAATGATCATTGTACAAGAATAGAACAAAAATCCCTAGAAGGATAATGGGGTGGTGGCTATGCAATCCCAAGTTTGATTGATCCTTGTAAAATATTAGAATACTAGTTCAACAAGCATCATAAAGTTGTTTTTTTAAACAGTGTAAAGAATTATATATAATTAATGTATCATTCATTCTTTATTTGGATTATTTTTTGTGAAAAGTCAAACATAATTAAAAATGAATAGTAGATATAAAAATTACATTGTCGATGTATACATATTTTTTTTTTTTTAAATTCTTTGCATTCACATAATTATGTGTGGAACATAATATATATAATCTGTATAGTATATATATATAATATAAAATGCAAGGACAAGTAACTAATAAACAAATTGTTCAATCATTATGAGTTTATGACGATAATGGTTGAACACTGATAATGACGGTGATTATGAAGCTATATAATATAGTATAGTCTTATTATAAGATACTTGTTCCGGGTGACAGATAATTTGTGCATAATTTTAAGAAAGTGAAGGCGAATGAGACTAAAGGCAAAAGTTGAAAGAAAAAACAATAAACAAGCAAACTAATAGTTACATTTATTAAGCCTCACAAAATATATATATATATATATGAGGAGAGAATTGAAAAAGTTTACAAGTAGAAAATACTGCTTATCACTTTTCGCATATCCCGGTAATAAAGGAACTAAACTTCTCAATAGATAGAGGCTTTTTGCTGGTCCAAAAAGTGTTACCAGAGGCGATGGTTCAGCTGGAACATGGTGGACTTAAGGAGGAATGGACTTAATGGGGAGTGGACAAGAAAGTGTGTAATATCTACACTTGAAGGAGAGATTATTGTATTTATTCAAATGTGAAGTCTCACATGAATTTAAAGGAAGAAATGAAAGATTTTATAGTTATAAAAGACTCATGAAACTAATGCTTTAAGATTTTGATTCAAGATGTTGTGTTGCCTCTCCACTCTTCCCACAGCCCAATAACAATGAAACTACCTAATGGTTGGAAGCTCATCGGTTACACTCTGGTACACAGTAATTATGAACTATGAGGCATTCTGTGAAAGAATGCAACAGATTAGTGATATTCAATTATTAAACTGGAGCCGATATTATTAATGAACTGAGTATTGCTTAACACTCCAAAATCATAACATAGATAGAGTTAAATCCCTGTTTAGGAATTAGAGTTATACTTGCAATGATTCGCATCTGGCCATCACAAAAAAATATTTTCCACATGATAGAGAAGAATGTGGAGGTAAACTATAAAGTGGACCAAATAAAAGTTACTTTCAGATTAGGATCCATTCCCTGTGTATATATTTTTAAAAAGCTTCATTATACCTTTTGGCTCTTTATTTCATTAACGAGTTACAATTTGATTATATTTATTAAAATTATATTTTGTCCTTTATTTATTAAAAAGGTTTAAATTGGTCCCTGACAAAGCTAATCTTCACTATAATATTATGGAATATGGAATATTCTTCCATCTCTGAAAAGAAAAAGTATTGGAAATACACCCTCTTCTCCTTAGGCAGCACATGTTCTCCTTCACCTAATACCCACTGTTCAACTTACACTCTTCTACTTTTTTTATTGTAGCTTGTGAAACTATAAAGTTGTGCGAAATAATACACAAGCATACATTTTCATATGATGATTCAATTGAAATCAATTGCAGCATATGGAGTTATATGGTTGTGCAAAATGATACACAAGCATACATTTTCACATTTGATGGTAAGGATATTTTGGAATTTGTAATAATATAAATAAACAAATGTGATCATGTGTGAAAACCCAGGACATTAAAAATGGGTACAAATATCAAATTCCTTTCTTTCTGGGCTAAAAAACTTATGATTCATTTTCAAATTGAATTTTAGAAGGAAAAAAATATATTTTAGAATTATGTATATTTCATAACTCTCAAACTTTCTTTCTCTTTCTTTCTATCCAAAATAATAAGGCCAGCAATGGCTGTGAATTTACGGGTAGATTGAGTGATTCTGCTAAACTTCCACTCTTGCTTAAAACCTTGTTATGAATATAGTGGCACTACAAAATGTTTCAAAGATGTTCTATAAATTTTAAAATGTGCTAATGGGTTTTTAAACCAATCTACAAGTATTAGATGCGGCAAGCCAATTAAATTTTGGTGATATATGAAATCGAAGCACATAAGTCATATTTCCACCACTTTTAGCCCTTAGGTGCAACAAAGAAACTGAAAAGGGGAAAAATAATGAGGGGAAATATGAGATTAACTCATTCAATCACTGACAATGCTACCCTATTACAGTGTATGAATTCATTCTATTAGTCTATTACCTCTCCCACTTTCTGTGAAAAAACATTTTGGCAAATAAGAAGCATTTGCCTCAGCATTCCCAACTAATAATAAATCTATACATAAAAATTACTTCCAACAACTAATGAATCAATCATGGAAAAGGCTAGCTTATCAAAGTTGCACTTTTCAGCAACCTTTTTTTTTCTGTTATTGTCTTTTATAATATAACTGAATATCATATTTCCTAATTCCAAGATGAGAAATTGAGAAGAAGCCCCAAAATCAATGAGATTATTGATGAGATTTGGTTTGTCTGAAAACCAGATTGTGGCATGTGTTATCACAAGGGTAAGGACAATCAATGTCCTTAACAACGGCACGG
Source organism: Lupinus angustifolius (assembly GCF_001865875.1). NCBI lineage: Eukaryota > Viridiplantae > Streptophyta > Magnoliopsida > Fabales > Fabaceae > Lupinus > Lupinus angustifolius. The sequence goes on along the minus strand of NC_032028.1, from coordinate 4,560,910 downwards.
TCGAAATACCAACTTCCTACAGCCAGAGCAATTGCCTGCATATTTTCAATACAAATGTTTCAGACAGTATTATAAGAACAAAGTTATATAGGAGATACTAGGGAGACCAAAAATAAAGGCAAAAATACTTCAAGCACTTCATGTTTTATACATCTAACCAAAAGTATATGACTTTATTGTGTTTTCGCCCGAGGACAGTACTTCGACATATAGAATGACACAAAGTGTGGGACAATAGATTGCAAAAGTTTTCTACTTCAAATAAGGAAAAAGATATTTTGACAAGGAAACACTATCACACAGATTCCTAAAGCAAGCATATATATGGTCCATAAACAAAGCAAGCATACTCTGTAGCAAATCACATCATTTAGTAAAACAAAGGCATACTAACATGTAATATTCTTTTTACTAAAACTGCATTAGAGACATGTCAGACTCACCTTGTTCCCAATGGCAGGGGAATTGTCCGCAAACCATGTATCCTGCCTCTCAGATTGGCAGTGAGCAAAACATGAATTTATGAACAACCCATTCTGATTTGATCTTGAAAAACCCTTAACAACATTCAGCATGTGATTCCTGAATCCTGTATTAAAGGGGCAGTGCAATGAGTTAATACACAGACTAATTAATTGAAGACACTTTTGTACGTCTAAGGAATCTTATTTCTTATGCATCAAACCACCTTGCAGAAATCGGATTTGTGAACCAGTACATTTAGCATGGTTTGATCTACAATTGCGCCAATAGCCATGGGGATCTGCTGATGGAGGAGCTAAGCTTGACTGGATCTGGTCACAAACAAGAAAATATAAGTTTTTAGTCTAATATGGCAGCATTTGATTTAATTCATCACTACTAGTGAGAGATTATTGAATGTGAATTATTACAAGTTAAGACAACCAGGGGATGAAATCATAAATTTACCTGCCATGAATCATAGGCGGTATTAAGAATGAATAGCGGGGTTCTAACACTACCAATCAAGTTCTGAGGAAAGAAGCACTGAAAGAAAGGTAAAAGATACATCATGGAAAGGTCAACTCGGATAAAGCAACAATTATGGAACATTCAATTTTCTGCATAATCATTCACATGAAACTGATATTCCTAAATTTTCAGAATAAGATATATCAATGATTACCGAAGTGGGATCAAGGTGATTAGTGCAAGTGAATGGCAGATTCTTCTGCACCCCCTGCAATGAATGGACAAAATAATTATCATGTTGTATCAAAATGTTATAACATTGTCATGTGACCAAGTCTCAAACCATACAAACTATTTGGCATGTGGTAGATCCTGTTTTCATACTAAACCATGGTTTTCACAATGAGTCCTGGCTCAGGTTTGGTGAAAACCCATGTAAAAGATCCACGAACAAAACAGCATATGAGAATATATCGGAAATGAGGTTTGAACAAAATTGACATTTCTATGATTCTGAAATATGAAATGTTACATTTTATAGTACATTTTGCTTTCATAGAATGGCAAACTAAAGGCCTAAAAAACAGTACAGTACCTGCAAATTTACAACACCAGTGAAAAAATCCCTGAGGGTATGTCCACCAGATACATCTGGCCTATAATTCAGAGAGAATAAACAACAATTGAAAATTAATTTAAGGACCAACATCCTGTGGTAATGATGGAAATTGCATTCAAAGTATGAAATACTGCAGTTGGACACTTACGCATCAAGAAATAACCCAGCATCACTAAGACACTTTACTTTGGTAGTCCTTGGGAATAGACCTCGAAACTCGTCACAGTGTATGATAGTAGCCAAACCACCAGCAGAGCATCCAGAAAGAAGAGCCTGAAGCACAATTTGTTGTTTTTAACATGAGAAGAGAAGAAAAAATACCACAAGATGTCTTTCTGTACTTATGTATGTAATCACCTGCTTGGCAAAACGCATTCCCTTTGATTTCAACTCCTCAATTGCAGCCCACCAAATACGTTCTCCTCTGAATTGCAGTTGTGCATCCTATATCAATAGACAATATTCACAAGTAAGCATTGTGCAATAACTATCTATTAATAAGTTGAATGTTATGCTGTGCACATCCAAGTCTCACCAACAATGTTATTTTCTCTTCCACGTACCTCGCTCAAACAGTTTTTTACCATAAAATTGTGATTATCTGCAGCTAACTTGCATCTAAAAAATATGTGTAAATAAAGTGAACGATAACATAGGATTTAACAATTACAAAAACTGAATGATGAGACTTGGCAATAAGGCAAGTATAAAATTGGCCAGAAGGGAAATAAGGCCTTGTATAAACCAATGCCTTGCAAATGTGTTCATGGAAGTCTTGAATAAGGATGTAAAAAATTACTAGTTTAAAGAGAATGAAGCTGGAGAATAACAGAGTTGAAAAGAGATATCTTGCATATTATCCTTTGGAGATATCAAATACATATGCTGTAACAAATGTTATTGCATACAGAACGCAAATATTGTAAGGCAACACAATTTCTTTTTGTTATTTCGCCTTCTTATCTGTCACAACAGTATTAAATATCATTTCAAGAACTTCAAAATAACACAGTGTAGCAGTGTACCCTATGTTCGCTATCTCCAGTAAAAGAGGCACCATCACAATAACGAATCTTTACTCTGTTCCAGTTGAAAAAATCTGCAATTAAGGAACAACATGAGCCAAATGGCTAATCCTACAGGAAGAGAAACATAAGAGCATAATATAAGTCATGGTAGTTCAGTTGAGAGGAAACCTGGATTTTCTTGAGGATTATTGCTTAATATTCCTGTAAAGGGTATCTCCCTTTCCATGAACGCAGATGATCCACGCCGTGTTTTCTTGCGAAAAACACATGATCTAACATTATTACACCATCCACCTCCCTGCCACAGAAATTTCACTTGGGCATCAAAATACATTTGTATAGCAGTGGCAAAGTACCTTGATTAATAAAGAAGCATTTAAAAATATTTAGATCTCAAACTTCTTTATTAGAATATTTTCAGTCATATTCTTTCACACAAAAAATTAGTAGATTACCACAACACTTTCACAATAAATGCTTCTGAAATTGCAACAGATATTTTTTGGGATACAAATCTACCAAGGAGAACTAAAATGAAGTGTGTCAGTATGTGTAATAGAGCAATTTGAAAGATCATGTGATACCTCTAGATTAACAAGCCAACTATTTGCGCCGGATCCATATCCCCGATGCAAATGATAAGCAGGCAAGGTTCCATCTGTACACACTGCCGCAATGAAAGAAGTGTATTTAATCAAATGAGAGCAACAAATTTTTTGATATTCTGATAAATTCATGTTCTGTATGCTTTAGTTTATTTATGTAGCATTCATTTTTCTCAGTAAATAAACAAGTAATTAGCATAAACAACCAAACAAAAGGCTGATATTAATATAGTCTTTCAAGTCACTAGGCCACATAAAGAAGGGAAAATTTTGTGAGTGCATAAAAAATTTAGAAACGGAACTTTTAAGGAATCAATTTTAAAAATACAATTTATTATTAGCTAAAGTAAATTCTAAGCAACAACAAACCTATTAAAATGAGAAGAATGTGTAACCAAAAAAACATGAAGAGAATCCACGGTTCGGATTATGTTACATTACAACAACATAGTTTATCCAATTAAATGTTAAACTAATTCCTCAGTTACTTCACCAACCTTAAAACCTTCATATGAACTAATCAAATGAAAAAGGAACAAAAAAAAGTGAGAGGAAATGAGATTATACCTGCTCCTTTAGCAGCAGCAGCTTGAATAAGAGTGATTCCAACCATAAGAGGATTCCTCCCAACCAAAGATTCAGATACTTCATGAGCTTCCAACAAGGACAACTCTGTTTCATTGATGTGATAGGTTTCAAAGGCATCAGCCAAGTTACTAGAAACAAGTCCTATCACTATTATAATGCCAACCCAGAAATGTTTCTCCATGGTTCTTGTGACTCCACCGCTTTGTAGTTTAGCTAATACCTCAAACAATGCACGGACAAATATATATATATATATATATATTAATAATAATAGTAATAATATGTATTATGGTATAATATAAAGTTTAATGATGAGAGAGAAATAGTGAAATAATGGGAAAATGAAGAAGAGGAGATTGATTTACAGAGGAAACGGTGTAGTGTGTTATTTGGCTTGCCGGGCTATTTTAAGGTTTTTATTTACAGCGCGGGCACTTTGGAATCCAATCTCAAACGTTTTTTTTAAAGGTTTCACGTTGGGGGAGCTAACTGAACAGCTTATCAGTTTGTTTTAATTAAGATGAATTATGTGAGTATAATTTATACACAATTTATATAAATTGTTGATTGTTAGTTTGTGTTACTTTTTTAAATATTCAATAATAATTAAATATGATAAAATGACTTTACAAAATATATTTAAAGAATGTTTAGGTAATTGAATATGTGTAATTTTTATATTCCAAAATTTTTTTGCTATTATTATTACTAGTGTGTACAGACATTTCGTGTCTGTCGGCGAATATTGTGTGATACTACATATTCAATTTTTATCTATTTTATTTTTTGAATTAAAATGTATTTGTTGTGTTCGGTGTACTTTATATTATATTTTCTTGGATTTATGATAATGTTTAATTTAAGGTGAGACATGTGGTTAATTAATGTATTGGTGGTAGTTGCTTAGGATTATATAATTTTTTTGTAAAAATTAAATAATGTTAAAGGCAATATAAAAATGAAAATTACACCATAAGAAAAGTTATTTCAAGTTTTGGTTTTATATATAGTATAGATATAAATGAAAAATATAATTTAAAGACATTCAGGTAACTGAACCTGTATAATTTTATTCAATATTTCATTTAGTAATCACCATCACATAATTTCCATATTCCAATTTTATCATTTTGTAACATCACAATAATAACTAAAAGAAAGTTCCACATGTTTTTTTTATTCTTTTTCATCAACGTATCATTATTATTCTACATATTCTCCTACTTCTATTTTCACAGACCACTCAGATAACTCAACCCCTCAACAACAACTCCTCACGAGCGAGACATCCTTTCACATAAACCATCATGTCTACACCACTCCTTAAACATCTTACTCGACCTAGAAATATCGACCAATGCGATGGAACAAGTGACCCACAAGACCTTTAGATGCCTTTTAAGCTTCAATGTTTTTCCATGGGACCACCGACCCCATCATGTCCAAGCATTTCCCCTTACTCTAAAACGTGTTGCCTTACAGTGTTTACCCGGCTCGCACCAAACAATATTGATCAATTGGTCACTCTCGCTAATAGATTCAACATCTTATTCACAGCCAGCAAAGAGCAACCTTGTTCTTCCTACACACTGTCCAGTATATGGTAGGAGTCACATGAACCCCTCCGAGCTTACCTAGATAGATTCAACTTGGAGGCCATGAAGGTTCGCACCTTGAGCTCGGAAGTTGTGGTGCATATTTTATTGACTGACTTACAGGACGACCTCTTCAGGTAGGATTTGGCTAAATATTCAGACCTCACAATGGAAGAACTCTAGTCTAAGGCTCAAAAATTCATCAATCTTAAAGAAACTCATCTTATGTGCCCGTCCATCGACCATACAGAATACCAACTCCCCTCACGGGAAGCCAAACACCCAAAAACACATGAACATCCTCGAGATGATCCACCATGATAATCCAAAAAACCTAAATACACCTCATACACCTGCCGCCTTGCCCCCCTCAATGTTGGTCGCACTAGAATCTTGCAAGAAGTTATGGCCACCCATTTAGTCCAGCTCCCCAAACCTATTTGGGCAGGAAATTAGGGACTCAAGACCGCTCCAAATATTGTGATTTCCACACATTCTTTGGACATGTAACAAAAGAGTATACCAAGTTGAGGGACACTATTGAATACCTGATTCAAGCTGGACATATCCGACAATTTATTGCTTGGACCCGCTAAGAGAGATCACCACCTCTACGTCGATCCAGTCCTCCTCGGAGAAGTTCCCCCCCTAAAAAAACAACAGGAACGCCACCCCCCAAACAGAGATTGATGAGACCGATATCGTACCAACAATAGGCGACAAGGGAGTCCGGCGGACATTAACACCATATCGGGTGGATTCGCCGCTAGCGGTACATCCAGAGCAGCCCATAAAAGGTATGTCTGGGAAGTTATGCAGTCAACTATCTGAAAACCTCGCCAATATCCATCAGACATCATCCCCGATCTCTTTCGATGACTGTGACTATGAAGGTGTCGTCCGCGGTCATGACGATCCCCTCGTCATCACCGCCAAAATGAACAATAAGAAGGTGGGACGCTTGCTTGTCGACTAGGGCATTACGGCGGATATCATGTTTCAAGATCTATTCACAAAGATGGAACTCAAAGACGGGGATTTGTTGTCGTATGATGGGGAACTTGTCGATTTCACTGGACATGAAATCACTCATCGAGGCTATGTTGATATATGGCTGACGGTTGGAGAGCAACCTCTAACCTGGACGATTCAAGCAAGGTTCTTGGTTATCGACTGTGTCTCGGCCTACAACCCCATACTCGGGCGACCAACACTCAACCATCTCGAAGCAATTGTTTTCACCCCACATTTCTACATGAAATTCCTTTCATCCGACCTTAGGGTATGCACAGTTAGGGAAGACCGTCATAGTGCAAGGAGTTGCTATCAGATGAGCCTCCGACCGAACCACACTTCAGTACGGGTTTTTCCGAGAGATAACATATACCACATGGCTGTCAAACGTCATGCTAGTCAGAAAACCATCTGGGAAGTGGCAGATGTGTGTGAATTATACATACTTCAACAAAGTATGCCCAAAAGACCCATACCCCCTCCCAAACATTGATCATCTTGTGGACAATTCTTCCGGGTACTAATTCCTGTCATTCATGAATGCTTATTCTAGATATAATCAAATCCTCATGTACCCCCCAGATCAAGACAAGACCGCCTTCATTACACCAAAGGCGGCTTACTGTTACACGGTCATGACATTCAGTCTAAAAATGTAGGGGGCACATACCAGAGAATGATGAACACTGTTTTCGGAGATCGGATTGGAAGAAACATGGAGGTCTATATGGATGATATGATCGCCAAAAGTCTATCAACGGAAGATCATGTGACTATCCTAAATATTGTCTTTGGCCGATTGCGCAAATTTAATATGCGCCTCAACCCATAAAAGTGCACATTCAGAGTCAAAGCCGACAAGTTCTTGGGATTTCTGTTAACAGGTCGGGGCATTGAGGCCAACCCAGCAAAATGCCACACAATTATAGATATGTGTAGCCCAAGATCAGTTAAGGAAGTCTAGCAACTTAATGGGCGAGTGATAGCCTTGGTCGGGTTTCTCCCTGCATCCGCCAAATACTCCCTCCCACTCCTAAAAAAGAGCAACACTTTTACTTGGTCGGAAGACTATGAAGTGACATTCCAAACCTTCAAGCAATACCTGGTCACCCCTCCTGTGCTTTCTAAACCTGCACATGTGGAGACATTGTATGTCTACTTAGCATTAACAGACGAGGTCGTAGCAAGCGCTCTAATCAGAGAAAATAAGGATGGCCAATGCTCGATATATTTCACCAGCAAGGCATTACAAGGCCCAGAGCTCGGGTATCAAAAATTGGAAAATGTCGCCTATGCCCTCTTGATGGCAACAAGACGGCTACGATAGTATTTCCAATCCCATCCAGTGGTAATCAGAACCAACCAACCTATCTGGCAGATTTTGCAGAAGCCCGAGCTAGCCGAACGGGTGATCTCTTAGTCTATTGAACTATCACAAATTGATAAACGGTATGAGCCTAGGACGACTATCAAAAGCCAAATCCTATCCGACTTCATTGATGAATTGACCGCACAACCGGGTAATTCTAAGCAGATATGGACCATCTATATCGACGGTTCATCGAATCCTCAGGGCAGTGGAGTAGGGGTCTTATTAGATAATGGTCAGGGGGTGACCATTGAACACTCACTCACCTTCACCTTTCCTACATCAAACAATCAAACGGAATATGAAGCATGCATTCCCGGTTTGCAGTTGGGAGAGAAATCGGGGCGGAAAAGGTCCCAATATGCAGCGATTCCTAACTCCTAGTATCTCAGATTATGGGACCTACCAGACCAAAGATATGTTACTTAGAAAGTACTTGGCCAAGGTTAAGGAACTGGTGGCTAAGTTCGAAACAATCTCCATTCAACACGTCCCAAGGGAGTAAAATATTCGAGCAGACATTTTGTCAAAATTAGCAAGAACAAAGAGCTCAGGTAACAACAGATCGATGGTGCAAGGGACAATCCTGCAACCCAATGTCATGGCCATCGAAAAAATACGTATCTCAGACGATTGGACCGGCCCAATCATCAGATATATGACCAACGATGACTTGCCGACAGATCAGAATGACAAGCAAAGGTTCCTCGGGCACAAATCGTGATTCACAATAATGCAAGGCTATTTGTACCGTCGGGGCTTTTCTACTCCAATGCTTAAATGCCTCGCCCCAAGAGAGCTCAATATATCCTCCAAGAAATCCATAAAGGAAGTTGTGGTCATCATCTTGGCGCAGCATCACTAACCAAGAAGATACTCCGTGCCGGATATTATTGGTCGACCATGGAAAGAAATGCATCCGACTACACCAAAAAATGTTCACCTTGTCAGTTGTTCGCCGACCTCCACAAAGCTCCGCATGAAGAGCTAATAACCACAATGACCCCGTGGCCATTTTGTAGATGGGGTGTGGATATTCTAAGACCATTCCCACCAGCAACCGGACAACTTAAATTCCTGATAGTGGTGGTCGACTATTTCACTAACCGGATAATCACCCATATATTCCCTAAGAGTGGTTTTATAATATTATTAGTTTCTGTTGTGTTTATATTTAAGATGTTTTTAAATTTCTATGTGTAATAAATAAATTTATTACCGGAATACTTTTATTATTATAAAATGAGCAAAAAATATTTTAATTTATTAACAGAGGTTATTTTGATGAATTTCTTATAATTATTGACAAATTTAATAATATTTTCAATTTTATTAATCCATTGAAATTATCAAAAATGAATTATATAAAGAATTGGCAGAGTAACATATATTCGCTCAGGCTTGTGGTTGGGAATTTGGAAGTGGTAGTGATATTCACTTTTAAATTAAACAAAAAAAGTGGTAATAATGCTTTAAAATGATAAAATGGCTGAATTCCATGGAAAATATTGAGTAAAATGGAGTTATTGCATGCAGTATACATGATTTTTCTTGTCAATTAGTTTTGAGATGTAACTTTAACATGGTATCAAAGGTAGAGCCAAGTTCTTTATGGTTATCATGAGCTCAAAAATGTCATTTAGTTATAGGTCAAAGGTAACTCTTTGTCTGGTATGACAAACTTATGTGGAGGGGACATGCTGGAAAGTAAATCTCACATCGCCTATCTCATTATCTCATAAATAGTTTAAATACTTATTTGTTATTCCTCTCATTGTCAAATAGTTTTGATATTGAACCTTAACAATCCTAACCCAATATAAGAATTTAATATTAATGCAGAAATTTTTATATTATTAGAATGGTTGAATCTCTTTTTTTATTAAAGGTTTTATTTTCTTTAATTTGGTTTGACTATAATAGTTTATAAACATTAAATGGACACAGATTTCGGGTATATTGAGAAAATAGTTTACTGTTTCACAGATTCTTTCTTTTTGGTAGTAAGAGTTAAGACTTAAAACGATTCTTGACCGCTGTAGCTGAAATCAATTATTTATACTGTTTGAATAAATATATGTATACATAAGATTTTGTTATATGTTGACTAAGTGCAATATATAAGGACCATTAAATACTTCGAGTTGCATCCATTAGCACCATAATCTATCACAACTTAATGTGAGCGATTAATTGATTCCTTTCACCAACATTTATTCACTAAATGATAAATAAACATCCACACCCTCTCATTTTGGTGGAAGAGATCTCATGTTTTCAAACTTATTTTTTTTTCTGTCCCAATCAATTAGATATTGTCAGAAAAATAAAAATAATTTTTTTTAAAAATAAAAAGTATTATTTTTATATTACTGATTACAATCTGATTGAACCGGAAAAAGAAACGGAACACCTAAATAACCGGTGATGAGTGGTCATTTTAATGAAGACTTCCTTAAAATAAAGATTGATATTTATAAATAAAATCAGATATTCTTATCCATAAAATAGATGATTATTACTGTTGTTATATTAGAAGATCATTACTTTTTAATAAATTATGTTAAGTTTTTTAACTAATATAATATGTTATGTCTATCTATTGTTTATACGCTATAGATGAATTAATATTTTCATATATAAATCATGTTTAAATAAATCATTAAATCATATTTATTTACTATAATTACATATTTTAGGTTAAATTCAGAAAATAAAAATATTTTAGTAAGTTTTTTTTATAAATATTAATATATTTCAAGTGAGTAAAAGGGGCTGTATGTTTAGTTATTATTGAATAAAAAAATATTATAAAGATGAGAGAAAATTGTAATAATTTTCTACATTGTTATTGCATCATATTATTAATTATTTATGAATTAGTGATTAAATGAAAGTAATATATAAAGATTTCACTTTTTAACATTGTCATTGCATCCCGTTTTAACTGTTTAGGATACTTACTAACTTATTTTATATTAAATAAAGATTTCATCCTTGTTGATGCAAGTAAAAATAATAATAATCACCGAGAGAGAAAAAAGTTAAAATTTTAAATATAGACAACCCATTCGAATTATTAATTTTCTTGGGAACATTTATCGATTTTATGTCCTAAAACGGTATTAACCACAATTGTCAAAATCAAATTTTCAGTGCCGTGAAAATTTCACCTTTCCTTATATTGGAAAAGGAAAACTAAGTGAATCCCATAGCATAATAAACATTTGGCATAAAAATTAACGCCACGCATAAATAACAACTCATTTTCACAACTTTAACTAAAAAAGTTTCAATTCTAGTTGACTTTTTAATTAAATGTTCCACTAATTTGAATGATACAATTAGTTAAGTGACGAAAATTACATTATATGCAAAGCGGATCAAGATCTGAATTGCCGACAAAACTAAAGACAGAAATAAAATTGAAAGCTTTATATAAATTCAATTTATATGTGGTCCACTTTTTCAGTTCTTTCCAAAATTATATTCAAAGCCAAGTTGGAATCTCCGAAATGAACAAACTCAACAAAGTGCTTTTTATTTCATAAGACTTTCATGGCTATGGTTACCAAACTCTTGTTAGAAAAAACCCACATTAATACGTTACTACAAGGCCACTATAGCAGTGACATACGGCGAAGCAATAGCGTCAATGGCCATACCCAATTCCACAAATAGCTACATTTTGGTTACCTAAGCTAGTGTTTTCGTTGCGTTTAAGCAACATTGTATTTGTGTTTATCTTATCTATACTACTAGTTATTGTGTTGTTGTGTATTCCTGATTGTTGAACACCTAATGCACCTAAAAACATACATTCACAAAAGTTATATGTTCGAACATTTCTTTACGCAACACATACATTAACTAGACTAAGGTCTTGTGTGCATTTATTTGTGCCTGACTTGGGCTTAATCGACATCACCCTTTTTCCACGGAGGCTAGAAAAAACGCTCAAGACAAGTGATGTAAATAAACACTTTTTACTATTAAGTGGATTTTATGTGTGATTCGTTAGGAAATTAAAATGAATATGGCATAACTTAGTGAGTTTTATATGAAATTCATCTAATTATTAAATAACATCAAATATACTCAATAATAAGGAGCTAAACAACATGTTGGAAATCATGTTTCCATAGTTTAGTTTAGATACCCATTTCTTACTTTTATGGTATAGATAGTAAAGAAATTTTTACTATCAATTATATGCTAACATATTATCTGACTTGAGTAATAATTATAATTAAAAATTACAGACTAGTAGTGTATTCAAAATGAGAAAATCAAACACTATAGTGCATGAAATGAACCATTGGATGTTTGAGGCCGGATGGTCAAACTTTTAATGATAGTGTAATACGTGATCACATGGAATTGACACACAATTCAATGGTGAACCCCAATTTTATGGTATAGAATCATGATTGGCACTAATAAACAAAATAAAAGGTAGAAGGATAGCGTGGGAGCATGTGAGATCTGAAATGCTGAATAGTCACATTACATGTGCTTCTCTAAGAATATATATAATAGTTGGCTATTGGCAAGGGTGCACTCACATCTAGCTAAGCTAGCCCACCATTTTTATTTAACAATTCAGCTATTCACCTAATTAAGGTTCAATCACATATGTCACATACAAAAAGTTGACAAGAGACAACTTAACTGAAAGGAAGTAGCAACAGCACAAATAGATCCACTGACCCATAATTGAAAATTACATACTTAATTGATAATTCTATTATTTATTCTCAGTTCAATTCAGTGATTTAGAATCGTTGACAAATAACAATCATATAAATGTGTCAGTAATAAATATCTGAACGCTTTAAAAAATAAAAGCTTGTTAAATAATGGAGAAAACATTTTGGTAAACTATATGCTTAAAATTATTATTCATAATTATATTATCATATTAATTTTTAATCCATATGTCATGTAATGTTCCCACATCAATTTTAAATCATAATTTTGAAGTAGAAACTTCATTTTTATGTTTATTTGAACAAAATGAGTTGTGTTTAATAATTAGTTTAAACTCAGTATATATTTTGTTGTATAATTTTATTATTATTTTATCTCTTTTTAATTGTTTAAATAACATATATAATTGTATGAAATATATATACAATTAAATAAATTAATTGCAATTATTTTAAATATATTTTGAATTTCTTGATACTCATGGATCCACTAAGTACACAAGGACCCGAGGGTGACAGATCAAGTGGGTATCCATATGGGCCCGGGTCCAGAAACTAAAAAATCGGACAAATTCATATAATGTAATACCTCGACTCGTCCAGATCTATTGTCATTCCTAAGTTCACCACTTACATTTATTTAACTTATTTACTTCTAAAAATGTGAAACTTCTTTATTCTTGTAATACCTAACATCTCCTCTCAACCCTCAAGTTTGAGTTACTCCTTTCGAGTATTGATTACACTAGAGTTTCAAGTCTCTTTCTACTTGTAACGTCGTCAGTTTGTCTTGTCATCGGCAAATTAAAACATGTCATTTATCCTCTTGCCATGAAGACTTTTGTCATAAGGACCTTGTATGGATTTATCGATCACTTGACGCTTTAATACTTAGTTAAGCCGACAAACAATCGACTCTAATACTACTTGTTGGAAGATACTCATTCATAAGTTAAGTGTTCTGCCATGTGCTAAGTAAAAAAACATGTAAATGAGTCTCATACCATATTTTGACTAACAAATCAACAACCTTAAAACATTAGGCTTATGAGTACATTCACTTATATGATATTTAACTAATGAACTATATGATGAACAATATGATGCAAGACTTCATTTTCAACTTGGAATATCCAATAGCTAAAGAGATGTGGAGCAAACACCACTAACAAAATTATTAAATTATTGAATTCCTTAAGCATGATGTAAGGGATTAGAAAATGGTCAGTTGATATAAACAAGAAAATCATTGATACACAAAAAAATGTGGAGCAAACATCCAGATCTTGAATCTCGGTCATATAATATTCAGTTAGATCTGTTGTTAATCTAACTTTTCCATTGTTTCTTAATTTCCTTAATTGCCTAGGGGGGAAAATCCCTGATACAAAAAAAAAGTGGAGCAAAATCCAGATCTTCAATCTTAGCCATATATATTCAGTTAGATCTGCTTTTAATCTAATTTTTCCATTGCTTCTTCAATTTCTTATTTGCATTGGAAGAAAAATCTTTAATACACAAAAGCATGTGGAGCAAACATCCATATCTTAAATGTCTCTACACATGACTCGTCATACATAAGATGTCTCTACGGAAGAAGGATTAACATTTTTTCGTTTGTACTTTATTCTATTTACAAAAATTTAAGGGATTTAAAAATAATTTAAGGATAGCTTTTGGCATGTGGATAGAGAATTATGTAATGAGATATCTTCAATTCCCTTTTAGTTGGAATCACACTATAGTTGGATAAATATCCTCTCTCCTGTACTCTATCTTCAAATCATATCCTGATCCAATCAACTTTAAGTAAATAATATAAAAATGTAATATTTTGTTTTAAAAAATTCCTTTTTGTTTATATGTCACTTTTTAATTGGTGGAGACAAATAATTGATACAGACTTTAGGATAGATGATCCTATTCCAATATAGTTAGGCTAAAATTATGTTTTGTTTGCCTTATTCAAACACGTCAATAAAAAATTATCATGATGTGTTGTTTTAAATTACAATTAAGAACAAAATTAGTCATTACTTGCAAACCTCGATATATTAAATTATTTAAGGGATTTTTTTTTGTCCCTCTTTCTTAATAAAACTCCAAAAGTGCTCCTTATTCAATTAATTTTCTTTCTTCTTCCGAGAATCATGCTCTAATTTCCCACCTCATACTTTTCCCACCAACTCTAATTTCTCACCTTTTCTTCGTTGCAAAAGTCGAAAATAATATGTCTTCTAGAATCCATGTCTGAATAAAAAAATGTATCTAAAAAAACTTCCGGTCGAACAAAAAGTCTAATAAACTAATCTATACATATGTATGGACATGCATTTTCGAAAAATTAAACAAAAACATTAACAAGCTATTAAGAAAGCCTAAGATGTATCCATTATGTAACGTACTGTAATATATGTTATTTTTATTAATTGTTATTCTTTGAGTATTTTTCCAACTTGGAACCACTGTCCCGTAACATTGTGTCGTCCTATATACCATGAACTATAATTAGTTAAAAAATAGTTAATAATTAAATTTTTAACTTATATATATTTTTTAACCAATTACATTTAATGATATATTGAATAACAGTACAGAAGCGTTACAAGTTACAGACTTATTGCTGTAATAATAAAAAATAGAGATGGTTCATTTTTACATGAAAAATCAACAATGCCCTTGTTCTACCTCACCGCATGTTTCATATCTCATTCTTCTCACATAACTCTTCTTTCAACATTCATTGTCGTGAACACAAACCTTGCATGTCCAATTGTTCGAACTGTAAGCACTCTCAAGATACACAGTACATTCTCCTTCGTTTTGAGTCATATAGTAGCGTTATTGTTATGAAGTTAAATTTTGATTCTTTTTGGTGAATAATTTATTTGCCAGTATGTGACACAGTTCATGCATGCGCAATATTTTAATTTCTACATAAAATTTGGGCGCTAACTTAAATATATGATGTTTGAATATTATAGTTCAAACAAAGTGGGTTGCTGAAAGCTCTGATTTCTTGGGCCCAATGGAGGTTTCTTTTTGTTGAATGGTGTGTCCAATGAATAAGCTGTTATCAGCTTTTCGGGTGTACTGTTCAGCCCAATATGTTTACTACAAGTCTACAACAGTATCACGCAGTTACAATAAAAACTCTCATCATTTTTTCCTATGTTCAGCTTCAAGGACTCTTCTAAAGATTGCTGTTACTGTATTGTACTGTACTGTTATGGGTTCAGTTACTATTGGACAACAAAGCTATCAAGCAGAATCAAGACAACAATAATAACTGTTAATTGATTAGCTGTGTTAATCAATTAACACTATAATTAATCAATTAACTAGTTAGAAAATTACACATTTTACACACGTAACATGTTGAAATTTGTTTACAACCTGTGTTTATTAGTTTGTTAGCTAAATAAAGTTTTTCATGCCTTGGTCAACTAATAAGAAATCACCATAATATTCATTTTACGCGCTTCTGCAATATGATATCAGAGCCTTCATCCCGAAGGTTTTGATCACCACTGCTACGTATTCTTTACAATTATTCTATCATTCCAATCTTTCAATAAAAGAATCTTTTATCTTTCATGTATTAATGCAGTAAACTCTTGTCATGCTCTTAAGGCCACACAAGGGAATACATCATGCTCGAAAGAATTAAGTCCTTTTAAGAATTACGTCCTGTTATTGATGATATCCTTAAAAAGTACTTATTGACAAGATGAGAAACTTCAACGTAATGTTAGATTATGCCAACTGGGTTCACAAATCTGTTGGAGTCTTCTGTCAGCTCACACTGTTACTTAGTTTTGTTTTGATTAAAGAATTTTTTGTTCAAACGAACATAGAGTAATGTACTTTATTTCTTTGTTCTGAGTACTAAAAAGAGGGTAATATAAGTGTTAGTTACAAATCTCAGTGTAGAGTCTTTCATTGTTATTTTTTATAACCAATGTATTTCTTATAGGTAAGGAACTAATCTCTTTTGGATGTATGATTGTCCTTTCAACGAGCCTTGCTATCAATAATCGAATATTTGACCTTTAGTCTAATCTGAGTATCTAGTAGGATCTTATACTACTAGACCAAATGCTCGTCGGTGGTGCATGGTTTTTCATTAGACTTACAATTAATTAACTATGCATTACTTAACAGCCAATTACAAGTTCACGTCAATGAACTTATATAAGGAAAAACAAGTCAAAAAAAGAAAAACTACTATTCATACACACAAAAAATCCTAGAGATAGTGCCAGAGACAGACCCCAATAGTGACAATCAATTATACAAGCATACAAGTAAGATATATATTGAGAAATTTCAATTTCATTTCAACCACTACATCTATTTCCACAATCCATGCTAATCACATCAAATCATGTCTTAGTCTCATGACCTTATCTAGATTTCAGTTCTCTATACTTTCCTTCTTTTTCTTTGCCTTCATCAGAAGAAGAGGGTCCCTCACTATTGGCTTCACTTGTTTGGCTGCTTTCTTTAGCCTTACCTGCCATAATATCTTTGATGCTTTCACCCTTCTTGGCTTTCTCATCATCAACCATTTTGAGAGTTGTTTTTGTTTCAGCTATAGTCTTCAAATCTGGCCTTGAATTCCTATCTTCAGATTTGTACTTGTACCAAGAAGCCCAGTAAAGGAAGTTTAGAAAATTAAGGCAACTAAGGATTGCTAAGAACCAAAAGAACAAGTTTAAATTGCTTTGGTTTAAGTCAGATCCCTGCAACCATCCTTTTTTGCTTGGAGTGATTCTCTTGGTAACACTATTTATGACATTGACAAAGACAGTGCTCAAAAAGTAGCCAAGTGACATGGATAAATATGTGAAAGAAGTGGACAATGATTTCATGTTTGAAGGTGCTTCCCTATAGAAGAATTCTAGGAGTCCTACAAGAGTGAACATATCTGCAATCCCAAATATAGCATATTGGAATGACAGCCAAAAAAGACTTATGGGATGTGATGAGTCTTTTATGCTTTGGTTCCTTCTTTTTACTTCTATAACCCCAGCTATTGCCATTGAAATGGAAGAAAGTACTAGCCCAACACCCACTCTTTGAAGGTGTGTAACACCTGAAGGGTGGTGAGAGATCTTTCTTGCAAATGGAACAAAGAAGAACTCATATAGGGGAATCAGGATGCACAAGAAAACAAGAGGGATAACAGGAATGGATGGTGATGACACTGTAAAAGAACCAAGTTTCAGGTTCATTATACTCCCTTGCTGGACTGAAAATGTTTGAAGCTGTGCTAAACAAGTATTCATTATAATGGTGCTGGCAAGTATTGGTAACATTCTGGTTAGGATCTTCACTTCTTCAACTTGTGTCACTGTGCATATTTTCCACGGCTTCCGTTCGAAGTTTTCTCGGAAAATGGTTGCTTTATCTAGAAACCTGATTCAACAAACCACAGGTTTAAAACATGCATGTACATGTTTTGAACTAAGGATGAATTAATGTTCCATGTCCTAACATCAATCTTACTTCAATCATTGTGCATTGTAAGTTTTTATTTCAGTGACCCTCAAAAGCAATTGCTTTTCATTTTCTACCAGTAAAGGACTAAAAGTACCACCAAATTACTCAACCCTGAACAGCTTGATAATATTTCCAAAAGAACAAATCATAATTGATTTCACATAGCACTATTTCAAAGGCTTTTCTCAGTTTTGTCAGGTAACCTTTTTCCCTAATGTTTTTGCAGTTTACTACACACAGCATAATTA
The DNA here is from genome assembly GCF_001865875.1 of Lupinus angustifolius. Classification (NCBI taxonomy): domain Eukaryota; kingdom Viridiplantae; phylum Streptophyta; class Magnoliopsida; order Fabales; family Fabaceae; genus Lupinus; species Lupinus angustifolius. The sequence continues at coordinate 4,542,697 of NC_032028.1, read as the reverse complement.
TATTTTCCATGATCATTCTCTGCGGCTCCAAACGTGCAGCATGAGTGATAGTAGGCCCAGAGCTATTGGCAATATCTACTAGGCCGTACATGAAGAAAAAAAGATTCTCAACAAGGCCAATGGGATGGACCATGATTTTGTTATTTGTCTCATCATATGCAGAACATTATTGGTAGCCTCAATTAGTAGTGTATGTGCAATTATGCATTATGCAAGTTGTCAAGCATAATATGAATTTTGAGCATGAAGATGGAGATTCACCTCATTTGGTTGGTGTGTGATATCTTATCTATTGTAGCATCTTTATCACCAATCTCATAAAGTTCTTCATTCGACTCCGGCAATGTTAGCTTTCTGTTCTTAAATGCCACAACAATAACCTGTAGTAAACAAAAAATAGTTCCATGCTCATTTTACATTGTATTTGCTTACAATTTATAAATGAAGTACTGAACAAGTTATTCATAAAAAATTTACTCACCATTTTCAGCATAAAATTCCTGTACACTATGCATTATAAAACTCAAAATTTTACAAAATAGATTGAGCAATGTTCTCAAGATTATTACATACCTGAGCAATTCTCAAGATGGGGCTTTCACCAGGACTATTGATGCGGTAAAATGGTTTCCCAAGAGCAAGGGTAACAAAACCAAGTGATGAAGCTAAAGTTATAATGAAAAATCCCCAATGCCAATCTCTTTGTGTGCTAACCCAAACAACACCAGTAACTCCAATTACTGACCCCAAAGTTGAACTCAGCAGAAGCCAATTGAAGAAACTAGCAATAGCTTTTGCATCATTTGGATCCTTCTCATCAAATTGGTCAGCACCAAATGCAGTCATAGACCCTTTCACTCCTCCATTACCCAATGCCAACATATACAATGATGCATAAAACATAACTGCTATGCCACCTTTGACACAGCTTGGTTTTCCACACGCATTTGGGTGTAAATGGGGTAAAGCAGCTTGAATTGTGAGCAATACCAAAGCCTATTCAAATTGAACCAGAAAAAAGTTAAAAGCTGAACCTTTTTCATTGGGAATTGGAGTTTCACAAAGATATTTTATATAATTATCATTACTTACCAGTACTTCCAGTGATCCAAAAATCAAGCAAGTAGTTAGTCTATTCAAATAAGTATCTGAGATGAATCCACCAACAAGAGAGAGCAAGAAAGTTGAACCCATAAAGTTTGTGAGAGTGTTCGCTGAACTAGCTAGATCAAAGTGCATAACCCCATAAAAGTATAGCACTATGCTCACCATGTTTGCCACAAATCCCATGTTATCCAATGCTGATAACACTGAAACAACAAAAAACATGAAGAAAAAAAAAGATCAAGAATTCAAGATGATTTTTTTACTAGTCAAGAAAAACAAGTATTAACTGATCCATTTTACTTACCAAAGATAAACATTGAAGCACGGAATCCACCCTTTTGTTTCTTCCATTGGATAATAGGCTTGTGTTCTTCATTCACTTCTTCATTTTCCTATAACACCAGATTCGAAAGTTATGAGCTATATACATTACAGAGAGATGAATGAGACAGAGAATGAATGAAGGGAATGGGGTTAATGGAAACTTACCATTTTCGAGAAGTGGAGAGGTTGAGACAAGAAGAAAATGGCGTTTGTGAAACACATAACCCGAAAAAAAGAAGAAGGTTTCTAGAAAAGTTTTCAGTTTCAGACAACCATGGTAATAAAAGAAGAGAGGGGCTTTGATATTGAGTTTTATAAAATGCACCAGAGTGGGTTACTTTATTGCCTTAAACTGTTTCTTTCTGTTCTTAGGCACTTGTCCCTCTGTGCTATTTATCATGTGTGTCTACTTTCTCTGTACAAACGAGTAAAAATTGAATTTTGAAAACAATATATCCTGTATTAAATTCTTCTAAAAAAAATTGAGAAAAAAATATATATATTGGTTATGACTATGTATGAGTTTGTTACAATATTATTATATCGTTTAGGATGGTAATGAAGACAGGTAATAACTATCCGTTATCTGTTTTAAAATATGATAGCATTATTTATATTTATCCATACATGTACGAGTACTCGTGTGCGGGTATTTCTGAGTACCCGCAGGTATAATGGGTATCCACGAGTTTCCTGTATTATAAATGAATTTTTAATTTTCTACTTTTATTATGTTTTAAATGAGATGAAACTCAACTATTTTTGTACCTTTTGATTGAATATTTGACAAAAATACTAAATTTATTGGTGTTTTATATTTGTGTGATTTTTTGTTCCCATTTCCTTAACAAAAAGTATATATTTTCTTTGTAAAACATGTGTGCTTCTACACATATAATAATATTTGTAGGATGTTTCACCACCAAACTCAATAAAATATGTAAACGAAGTAAAAGAAAAAAAATGTAAATAGTGTAATAAATGTTAGAATTATGTATTTTTTATTTATTTAAATATAATATATTAATTATATAAATAACGAGTACCCACATACACAAGTACCAAAATACTCATACAACCTGTATGTACTACTGGTATTTTTTAACATCTGTTTATAAAACCTGCAGTACTCGTTTATGACTCGTGCCCGTATACACGGGTACGAATTTTTTTGTCATCCCTAATATTATTTATCTTTAATTATTTTTTTAAAAAGTAATACAAATAAATATTACATGATATATACAATTCATTTGTTAGTAATATAAACTAAAATTAACATAAAAAATTATAATGTCACTATATAAATATTCTATTCTAAATTTTCTTAACTAGTGGCCACATATAAAATGAAAAATAAGGGAGTTTAGTACTTCAGTTCATTTTAAAATTTAGAGTGTGTCTCATTATAACAAAGTTCAAGGGTAACGGATGCAATTTGTACAAACGTTTATAATAAGAACCGATTTAAGTGATAATATGAAAACTCGAACAGTAAGTTAGTAATATTTTTGTAATCTCAAATATTGAATCGAAATTGATGTGAATCTCATAAATATATATGTACTATTAATGTAAAGATTTATATAAAATCAACGTATCATTTATTTTTCCTTTATATTATTTTAATTTTAAAGGTCATCATAATTAAATTTGAATTATAAATAATACAATAATAATATTTTTATATATATATATATATGTTTGTCATCTCTGAACAATCCGTTTGTGGCGTTGCATCACACTATTCCTGAAGTAGAAAGCTTTTGATAAAAAGCTTTTGGGTGAAATTGAAAGACAAGGACTAATTAGAGAAATTGGGAAGACTTTTCTCTTTCCCTTGCTTTATGTCATACCATGTGATGGAGGCCTTTTTTCTAATTAAAGTACACCAAGTTTTTATTTTATTCATGGAACTGCTGGACATGGTTGGATTTTATTTATTCAAATAATCCAATTTTCCACTTACCTTCAGAATTTGGTTTAAATCAAACCCAATTTTGAATAAATATTTAAGCATTTTGGAAGTGGCTGTATCACATATATCAAATTCATCAACTAGCTATATGAACCGTAAAGCTCTCTCACTATGTCACGTGGTTTCTCTAATAGTGTGTTGAAAATAATATGTTATTATGAAATTATGTCATTTTTGTTGTGACTACTAAAAGTTAGTAATTCAATAAGCATTTACTGTTTTTCAAGCTCTTTTAATGCCTGAATATCTACTTGGTTAATACTCAATGCTGTTTCTTTGGTTTCCAAATGAACTTGAAAATTTGGCTTTCTTCTTGTGTCAAATTTTGTCAATGTAAACCATGACAATATATCAAACAATGAGCAGGGTTGGCATAAGGAACCCATGACATGTAGACTATTATTTTTCTATCTATTTTTGAACATTTCGGCTTTGTTTGAGAGTTACGAGAAAAAAAAAGAAGGAGAGAGATCCAAGAGTTAGGAAGGAGGAGGAAAGGAAAATGAAGGAAATCTTCTTTTTGGAGTATAAAATTTAAATGAAAGAAGGTAAACTAATGATAATGAAATAATATTTCTTTTACTTTCCCTTAAAAAATCTAATTAACAATGAGAAATGTACAATAATGTGTAATTATATATTATTACTAAATATATTTAACTATTTTGACATTTTATGTCCAAAAAACACCAAACTGTAAGGACTTTAAAAATAGACACATGAAAGATTTGAGAAACGCTCCAAAATCTTTCACTCTCCTTGATCCAAATCCAAAACAAGATGAAAACTTTTCATAGTTATCCTTGTCCTCCCCTTCCCCTCTGAAACCCCACTCCCACCTTTCTCTACAAAAAAAAAACGTTGCAATGATTAACTAATGAAGAATTCACTCGCTTAGCACAACTCGTATCAAATATGTACCTTCTGGACATAGCTTTGTTTGGAGAGTTATAATTTTTTAGTTTCTCTGTCCATGTAAAATATCCATCTTAAAATCTTCTTAATATCTCTTAAATTCTACATGTCAAACTCCTATCATATGATTTTCAATTCCTTAACACTAATTAAATGATTAGAAGCAACCATCCTATAATCAACATAAAAATAAAAAGGTCATTATCGAGGCTGATAACATTAACATATAAATCATATTTAGAATGGTTATAACCAATATTAACCATAAGAACTAAAGTGCTTGTGTCATTGTTAGAATACTCTTTTAACACATAAAGAAGTTTCATCATGAAGAAAAACTTTATTCACATTCATATATTCCTAAAAAGCATATCCCAACTTACTATCAATGCTAATACTAGACTAATATAAATGTCTTAAGATTGAAGAGAAAACACGTCCAATCCGTGTTTTGATATACCCGGAATATGAGCCACACAAAACACAAATTCTTAATAAATTCTCATGGCAATGAGGAGAGGAATGTTGTTGAAAATTGGCCATGCTTTGGCACTAGACAAGTTTGTCAGAAGGAAAAGATCTAATATTTTCCTTACCATGAGAAAAACCACATGTACCCCTACAATTTCAATGCCAAATAAAAAATCATTAAAACAAAACAGAAACCCTTAGGTCAAATATTCAAACTATGGATCACATGGAAGTATGGAACAGCTCATATGGTGTCAACTTTGAAGCTCCCTTGTTAGAAAAAAAGTCCATCGCTTTACTCAAAATCAGTTTTGCTTTTGCTTTGGCCTTCAGATCTTATTCTACTGAGCAAGTAAGTACTGATCAAATCCGTATAGCACTTGAAGGGTCATTTTCAAGAATAGCAGTCTAACTTCATGTATCTTAATCATTAAATATTTTTCTTGTTGAAAATCACTTTCAACTAAAAAACACTTTTTTGGTGTGTTCCATTCTGTTTGATTAGTACGTGTAACAAATATATGTGTTCATTTCACCCCCTAAATCTTTCATAAAGCTTGGACAGTAAAAACCAACCTATAGCTGTCATGCACTATGTTTAGCGTACAAGTTATCACTTGTAATAGTTTACTTACTCCTCCTCACTACTCTCTCATAATATAAGATACATGTAAGGGTGGTGATGTAATTGCAAAGTATCATAATACTACTGCCTTACTTATTATGATAGATTGTGAACCACATATTAAAACCATACATATAAAATACATGTATATATAATATGTATATGATATAAGATAATATATTTATACAATGGAAATAACTGGGTCATAAGTTTAAAATTTAGAAACCAGCAAGTTCCAGCAAATGCTGAGCTTAAACTTCAATAGGCAGTTATTGTTGCTCACATGACACATCTTACCTGTTAAAACCATATGTAGAACATACTGGAATGACAAACAAGTTCTATTTTGCTTCAATTTATTATTATCTTAGGTAAAATATAAATCAATTGAATTCAATTTCAAGTCTACATTTTGATGGAAGATAAATGATTAGCTACCAAAAAAATAGGTTGCACTTTATTATTCATTAACTGCAGCTACAAAACAAGAAACATAGTAGTTTAATTATTACAATGGTAGACTTAATCAATAATCAGTTCGCAACTAGGTCCACTTCCAAGAGAAGTTTGTAATGCCATGGAAAATTTGGACCTAATTTACTACCAAACCTTTTCTCTATAATGCATCCTTTTGCATGTGGGAGATTTTCTGTAAATGAATGAATAAACTTTGATATAGGCTATAGATGGTTCTTTATCTCAGTCATAGATACTATGTTGCATGGTCCTTAATTCATGATTTTTTCATAAAGCTTAGTTTACTAACCTCACCACCCATGCTATATGTTTTTTATTCAATATAAAAAATATTCCAAATCATATATCATATATCATCTCAGACTAATAATAATAAGCGAAAACAAAAATAATAAATATTTAAAAATTTTAATTGACATATTTTCATTCGCCGAGATAAGAGGAGGAATCTAAGACAATATATTTCTATTTTATTCAATATACTCATTCTTATCATCACTTTCCCTACACATGTCTTCCAAAGCTATTAAGTGATGAGTGATGTTCAATATTTTTGTCTAGTGTTCTCTTGCTTCTACTAATTCCTAACTTCTAGACATAGATCATGTAGCAGAGTGTAACAGTTTCTTTTCAACCTTGGTAGTTCTACTATTGTTATTTCCTTATTGCGTACGGCATTTTATTGCTTTCTGATAAGTCTCTGAGTTTTATGACAGATATGTCTTTTCTGTGTATGCGTGTGAGAGTGATCCAATAATTATTAGAAGAAGAAAAAATGTTGCAAGAATGTCACAGGTAAATAGGAAACGTGTTACTTAAGATTTCAAACTTTATATACTTCCTCAAATAATTAGCAAAGACAGGAAGTAATACATGATCCTTAATTAGAGTACATAATCTCTTAATAATGAGTCAACTAAACTAGTTAAATATTAACATTCTTAGTTGACAATTACTAAGTGATTTTTTATTAAGACGTGAAAGTGTTAATTAACAAGTACATGGTACTATACATTGACGTGACAAATGCTTAAAACTTAATATGACTATACCTTTATTTTTCATTTGTTAGATTCTCTGTAAGCGCAGAATGGGGAGGGTCTGGGGCCATTCTGTGAATCATGTTATAAAATGTGTAGTTGCTGGCTAAGTCTATAATATATTTGTGTCTCCATAATTGTAGTAAGGAGTAAGAAAAGGGAAAAGGGTGGAATACCATGTGGATTGAATGAGACTATAAGCTAGTTTTGAAAGAGAGAGGAATGCATGTTGAATCAAAACTTCTTATAGTTTGATTCACTCAGCCATATATGTTAGGAAGAAAATGAAGAAAAAATATGTACACCGGCCAGTGTAAGAATGTTTTACATTATGACTGTATTATCTCATCATCAACTTTTAAATAAAAGTAATACAAATGATATTTTCTATGTAAATCTATAAATTGTTACTACATAAATACTATTATCATATTTTATTAAAATGAGAATTTTAATTTAGTTACACATGTGCGTTATTGGTGTCTCAATTTGTGTCTCAGACCAATCAAAATGTCTATCTTTATTGAGAAAATAAAAACAAAAACATAAATTTATTTTTTTATATTATTCGGTGTTATTCCTTTGGGTAGGTACATGCGGATAAGATCCTTTTGGAATAGAATATCTCCTTCATTTGATAATAAGCTTTAAGTATATATTTATAAGATAAGTTTTTGGATGTTGGGTTCATGGTCCTAGACGAAATGATTGCTACAAAACTTATTTAATACAATTGTTGTTTTAATTAATTTCTTGTTTGCTAGATTTGATTACCATATGTGCTGAAGTGCAAAATTTGAGTGTGCACTTAGAGAATCCACTCATTAAGTTTTAAAATTGGTTCCCTAGTTAGAAAATATGTGTAATAATGAAAGAAAATGATGTATAGTATGAATTTTATATACTATCATTATATTATTATCACTGATATTTAATTATAGTTGTCTTTTAAAAAATGTAATCTAAATAAATGGTGAATGATGAAGAATATGAGTATAAATTTTACACTGTCAGTATATAGATTTTACACTCATAAACAAATTATTTTTGAAACGAGACACACCCTCTTTGAAGCTCGAAACTCTGGACATCAAAATTCAATTAACAAATTATTTTCAGAGTAAAACACACCCTTACATATTTTCAAAGGTTTAAAATTTTAAATCTTGTAGGACATATTGATAAAAGGATAGCAAAAATCAAGGATTACATGGAACTGAAAAACATACTTAACCTACTAGAAAGGAAATCAAATATAAGAACTTATCGATTAACTTTTCAGACACTATAAAGAAAGTCTTAAGATGATTACAACTAAAGTTTTTGATGATAAATTACAGTGTAGTCTTCTAGATATGAGAATAAATATTTAGAAGATTAGTTATTTTTTAGTATTTTTTCTATTTACAATATTCAAATATAATATATCTATGTATAAAAAGAAACAAACAAACTTTCATTATTATGATAAATAGCCATGATAACTAAGGATGACAATTCATACTCGGACCCGTGAATATCTCTAGATAATACCTACAATGAGTTGGGTCTGTATTTATATTTTTGAATCCACAAATAAATGAGACCCGAGATTTTGAGACTTGTTATTGAATGCGTCTGAGTCTGGATAATGAAATATTCAAACATGCAAGTACCCATATTCATTATTCATTGCTATATATATAGCAAATGTTATTATGATATTATGTTAATCATCATTGTAATTTAATATTTTGAATTCATAATTGTAATATCACATTAATTCATAAATATCGTTGTTATGTTGTTAAACAATGATATCATATGGTTAAGGAGTGTGATATGATCTTGTATTGTTAATTCATATGCGTAATCTAATGTTATATTATTAAACAATTCTTATTAAAACAATTTTACATTGTAATAACTAGCATATCATTATTTTTTTTCCTTGTATAGAATATATCATTTTCATGTTATACTATTTAAGAAAAAACTATTTAAATATAAGAAATAAAATATATGAACTCAAAATAGAGGGAAAATATAAATGAGAGAATGTGTGAAAGATAATGATATATTAATATAAAAGTGAAAGCAATGAAAATAATGTGTGAAAATTTGTATTAGTTATTAATGAAAGAGGTTACAAAGAATAAATTTATAATATAAAAATTATATCATGATGGTAATTATTTCTTGTTTTGACTTTATTAATAGTATATATGTTGAAGTAGTGTCTTTGTTTTTTAGGTTTGTTTGAGTAAAATGAGTTATGTTTAATAGAAAATTTAAATTATATTGTGTACTTTTTCTTTTGTTAATTGATTAAATAAGTTATAAGATAGTAGAAAATAAACACATAATTATGTGAATTTCTCGTAAATATTTTTAATATTTTTGAATTTGTAGGTACGTACAAATCTGCTGATACCCAACGATCTGCGAGTAGCAGACACAATAAATTTCTAGGGTAAAAAATAAAGTAATGAAGCGAGTTCAGATAATGTACTACTCGGATTCATCTAACTAAATTCAATATAATATCACGAATGATTTGTATATTTTTAGACATTCTTTTAAAACTTTAGTGGCTCAGCCTATTCAATCAATAATCTAAAAAATTGCAACAAAATTTGCTTTTTTTCAAATAAGAAAATAATTCATTGAATGAGACTTGGGCTGACAAAAATTTCTCCAATTTTCATGGGCCCTGGAATATTCAGAAGCTGGAAGATTCTGAATAGAAAATCAAAAGTTGCATAATAATGGTGTGAATAGAAAATATCCTTTACACTGCGCGGGAAGCAGTTTCACTCGTTATCCATTTCATTTTCTCTCATTTCTCTGCACTAACCAAATGGGTATTAAGGTCTTCATTTTTTCACCTTCCTTTTCATTTTCCCTTTCATTTTTAGGTTCCTTTTTTTGTTGATGTTGATTTTAATATAATCTAGGGTTTAACGAAGCTTTTGGCTCACAATGCCCCAAAATCAATGAAGGAGAACAAATTCGAAACCTACTTTGGACGCAAAATCGCCATTGACGCTAGCATGAGCATTTACCAATTCCTTGTTCGTAATTCTTCACTAAAAAAAACCACATTAACATAACATAAAAAAAGGTTACTTTAACATCAAATGTGTCGTTTTGTTTTTGTGAAGATTATAGTGGGAAGAAGTGGAACTAAGATGCTCACTAATGAAGCTGGTGAAGTTACCAGGTAATAATAATTATAATAATTGTAATAATCTCCTCTTACTTAATACTTAGCTAATTTTGCATTTTTTATTGTTAATTATGATTTATTGGTTTGTTTCAGTTTCTTCTTGTTATAATGTGTGTAATGGTGTTGGTTGTGTGTCTTATAGTCATTTGCATGGGATGTTGTTGCGGACAATCAGACTTCTAGAAGCTGGGATCAAACCAGTGTATTTATTAATTTTTAATTTCTTTTATTTTTATATCATCGTAACCCTATGACATTTAATTTTTAGTAGACTATATGCCCTTGATGATTATTTTGAATGCTTGTGTGTAGATATGTTTTTGATGGTAAGCCACCTGATTTGAAGAAACAAGAGCTGGAAAAACGGTACTTTTATGTGAATGTTCCTTATTTCCGGAGAGTTCTTTTTTTGGGGGTGAGAGGGGTGTTACAATAGAGTTGTTACATATCAAAAGTTACTTAATATTATGCTTTTCATGCTGAAACTTTGTTGTAGTTACTCAAAGAGGGCTGAGGCTACCGAGGGTTTGGCAGAAGCCATAAAGGTATATGCATAGTTTGTTGTTGATTTTCCTCTATGGTACCTTTTGTGTGCAGTTTCTTATATTAAATCGACATATCTGCCCGGCTGGTTTTTTCTTGTCATTTTAGGCTGACAATAAGGAAGACATTGAGAAATTCAGTAAACGGACGGTGAAGGTAGGCACATTTATTCGAGAAGTTTTTTTTAAATATTACGGTTAAGCGTGATTTGTGGTGCATGCTGTTGAGACCAATTTTCAATAACACTTGTAGGTTACAAAGCAGCATAATGATGACTGCAAAAGACTTCTAAGACTCATGGGATTGCCAGTTGTTGAGGTGACATTTCACAACTCAAGCGTGTATTGTACAATGTGTTTACCATCTTGCTCATGCTTTGGCTTCTGCAGGCACCCTCAGAAGCAGAGGCACAATGTGCTGCACTTTGCAAAGCTGGAAAGGCAAGTTCATACCTGCTCTGTGCTTGTAAGCAGGGGGCTTCATAAAAACTAAAGTGAATTATGTTCTTACTAATCCTTTTTAACAGAGTTCATGGAAACAAAAAGAAAAGTAAATGTTTCTCAATATTTAGAATCTTTTTTATAAACTCATTTAAATTTAGATGTCTTCTTTCGCATAATTGTTTCATTTTATGCTCCTAGTTTTGCCTTGATATTGACTTTTCAACTAATTCTTTTGGATCAATTGGCGACATTTACTTTAAAATAATCATTCTTCACAATTTGTGTCAAACATTTTGTAAACTGTAGGTTTATGCCGTGGCTTCTGAAGACATGGATTCCTTAACGTTCGGAGCACCAAAATTTCTTCGTCACTTGATGGATCCTAGTTCGAAAAAAGTTCCAGTGATGGAATTTGAAATTGAAAAGGTCCTTATAGATTTCAAAATGTATGGCTTTTAACTGTTTGATATGCTCATTTTTATATTTATATTATTTCAGATTTTGGAGGGGCTAAATATGACCATGGACCAATTTATTGACTTCTGCATTCTTTCTGGATGTGACTATTGTGAAAGCATTCGAGGTATTTTCATTCCTATGATGCTAGGTCCAAATTTAGTTTTATGGTTGCTATACAAGTTAAACATACATACTTATATAACATAAAATGTTTGCTGCAGGGATTGGGGGAATTACTGCTTTGAAGCTCATACGTCAACATGGCTCTATCGAGAATATACTGGACAACATAAATAAAGAGAGGTTTTATTATTTTTTCCATTTTGAAGATAACCACTCCCGATATATGCCTATTGTTACTTATCAGTCACTTGATGAATCATTGTAAAATAAGGGTTAGTTGTGTGATGTCTCTCTGTTATATTTGCATATTTGAGCTGCATTATCAATCAGACATTTGGTTGAGATATTTGGGTTGTCTAAATTTACTGATTATGACTGCATGCACCACTGCTGAGATAGTTATATTTAGAATTTATTGTTATATTTAGATCAGCAATGTCTATTGTTACTAAAGGAGCAGGAGTTTAGTGCAGCACACAATCTCAATTATATCTAAATGCTTCTTCCTTTGAGTTTAAGGTTAACGATTTTACTTATGATATTCATCTTTCACCTTTGGTAACACATACAGTTAATCAATTGGTTCAGGTATCAGATACCAGATGATTGGCTGTATCAGGAGGCTCGACACCTTTTTAAAGAACCAACAGTCTCAAGTGAAGAAGAGGAACTTAATCTTAAGTGGTCTGGTCCAGATGAAGAGGTAATGATTGTTCTGCTATTGAATATCCTTTACAAAATACATGAATACATGTACTAAACCACGTGTTTGTTCTATCTATATATGTTGAGTTCTTTGGCAAGATAACTAGGTTGCGTTTTTACAGGGGTTAATAACATTTCTGGTAAATGAGAACGGGTTCAACAATGATAGGGTGACAAAGGTTTGTGCCTTTAAATTCTATTATTATGGACTATTTGAGTCGGGTTTCAATGAGCTATCCTGCCTCTTCAATAAACAATCTTGTTATGATTTCTATATCATTGTCAGGCAATAGAAAAAATTAAAGCAGCAAAGAACAAGTCATCAGAAGGCCGGTAAGTGGTTCTTAACACTTTGAACACGAGTGTTAAAATCTTTTCTGTTATTGTCCTAACTGGCTCCTTCTCGTTCCCCTTTCTGTAAAGAATAGATCGGAACCATCTTTTAAGCCAACTGTAAATCCATATGTACCTATGAGACGGAAGGTATGTATCCATTTTCTCCATCTCCACTATTTGTCAACATACATGTTTGTTTGAAGAAAGCATGACATATTTTCCCCAATAACATTTATGGTCAGACTCCTGGCCAGCTTTGATTCAGTTATTTCAATTTTCTTTGCATAATTTCCTGCTTTGAACTAAATCATGAATTATTGTTTCCTTGCTTTACTTTCATTCTATTACAATGTCACATGGGTGTTTTTTGATAGACAAATGTTAGTATATTAGTATTTGTAATAGGCGAGACTCGAACCTTAACCTCCTTATCACCCCATTCCTTAAACCATTCACCCTAACTACCTAACCACCTTATAACTCCCAATGTCATAATGGGATGCCTTCCCTTCCACATCTGAGGGAAAAAATTAAGTTCTGGAAATAGGAAAATATGCCCCATATTTACTAAAAATCTGAAGTTGAGTTGCTAGTATAATTGTGGCTACACTTGATGACAGGAAAGCAAATGCATGCTTAGATCTTTCAAAACGGCAACTGAGCATAAGATGTTCTCTCTGCAACTTTTTAACTGTACAAGGCCCATGGTTGTAAGCAAGTTGAACTTGCCAATATATAATCTGGGTTCCACCTTCTCTGTGCCATTTTCTACAGGTGTCTGCTTTGGTTTCTGAAGCTGAGTAGCCCTGTGAATCTTCAAAGCATCTTTCTCATGTATTATCTTTATTTAAGTAACTGACATACATAGAAGTTTTGAAATGATTAGCAACTTTTAGGAATGATAAATTATAGTTTATTGATATTTATTCTTGCATTATAATAACTTTGAACTAATTTTGTATGAGAAACCTTCTTACATTACTCTACCAATAGCTAAAGAGAGTAGATCAAATGAAATATAGTACAATTCCTAGAGACATAGGAAGACTATGATAAACTATAGACAAATCTATTATGAAAGATTTAGATTAATGTTTTGTCAATAAACAAATGATAACATTACTCAGGCCAATAGATAAAGAGAGTAAATCAAATCAAAGATAATTCAATTCCCATAGACACATGAAGGTAAAGATGAAACCACAGACAAATTGATTAGAAAAGATTTTAAAAAAATGTTGTCTTTGAAAAAATTATAACATTTGATTCATATATTTAATAATTTGTTATGATATAACAATTTTTTTGAAACAACAAACACCTTATTAAGGATGGAATTCTGGGTATCTAGATATAACAAATTAGATCTTTTTAAGTTTTTTTTCCATTATTCAAATTTGATATCAATAAAAAGAAACAAGCAAACTCTTATTATTATGATTAAAAGCTGTGAATAACTTCATTTGAAATCTGTAGATATCTACTTTCCCCTTTATTAAAAATCACATTGAAATCTAGAAAATGAGGAATATATATATATATATAACACTTTAGTTATGGACAGATAAATTTTCATATTTTTATTTTATATAAAATAATTATTTATGTTCATATTTTTTTTATATATTAGTTAGGATTAAGTTTTATAGTATGTTATTAATATTTTTTTACTGTCTCAAATATACATTTTCACACAAGTTTTTGTAATGATGATTTGTTGTCCAGCTTAAACATGGATTGTATTATTTACACAGTTTTTTAGAACTTTGATGTGTCAGCCTATTAATTAATAATCTAAAAAATTGCAACAACATTTTTTTCTAAATGAGATTGGGCCTAGTATAAATATCTCCAATTTTCATGGGTCATGAAATATTCAAGCCATACTACAAGGTGGTGCTTACTTGTAGAAATTAGAATGGAGTTCTCCGGTAGAAAACAAGACAAAAGTTATCTACAAGGCTACACCATTCCTCAATTAGTACGCCACATGTAATTTGGTTGATTCCATCTATATTATTTCATATGTCATTCATTCTTCAATTTTTTCCACCATATATATATATATATATTTAAATGTTTCACAAAATATTTACATATATACCATTTAAGTAAATATAAAAATATGTAATATTATACCAATTTTATTTAAAAGAGATAAAATGCATTATATTAAATTTAGGTTTAAATTCAAAGTTGATTTGACTAACATTGAAGGTATGAGTTCAAAAATTAGTTTAATCCATAAAATGAAAAGATGAGAAAATATTGATGGATGACCTAAATAATTGAATTGCACATGTTTAATATTGATAAATGTGAAACAATTATAACTTTGAGAGTTTTTTGAAATAGTTAAAAAAGTTCTAGACTCAATTTCTTAGTTAATAATTGATATTATGCATGATGTATAATTGTTTTAATTTTATTCAAATATTTGTTTATAAATATATTATTACTGACTTGATAATTACCAATATGGGCAAATTTTGAAATTTTGAAAGAATAAGAAATGAATTTGAGTAGAAGTGGCATAAGAATTAATTTAACTATAAAAATTGAAAGCAACATAAAATATGTATTAACAAGAGGAATAAGAAAAAAGAAATTATAAATTAGGATTATTATTAGAACTTTTTTTTTTAATCCATTAAGAATTTACAATGTCGGTTACTGTGCAAAAATCTACAGTGTCGGTGGGTGTATGAGGTTCCTAAATTGCTATATTATAAGCTTTCTAGTCAATGTTGTTTGTTAAAAGCTATTAATGAAACATGAGAAATGTGTGTGAGGAGAGTAAGAGCCAGAGAGAGAGAGAGAGAGGTTGAGGGAATTGGTTCGTTTTTTCGACCCTTGTCTCTCTTCTCTCAATTTTCAATATTCTGCGAGAGAACAAGAGACCCATCTCTCTTAAGTTTCAATCTTTTTCAAGAAACCCATCTCACGTTTCTCTCAATTTCAATCTTCTGCAAGAGACCCGTCTTTCTTTTCTCTCGCAATTTTCAATCTTCTGCAAAAACCCTAAATATTGGAGGCAATTTCTTAGTTTATGATAGTAAGGGTGTTTCTCTTGAAATTACTTGATGTTGCTTAAGCCATTAATGAAACATAAGACAGAGAGAGTGGGTCTGATTTATTGATGCCATGTCTATCTCTCTTTCTCTCATTTTTTAATCTTCTGCATGAATTCCTAAAATTCTTGAGGCAATTTCTTAGTATCTCATAGTAATTGGTTTTTCTTGAACTTAAGCTGATAATGAAATGTGAGAGAGATGAAATTAAATTTATTCATGGCCAAAACCCTTCATCAGTGCCGCACCTTTCTTTCTTTTCTCTAATTTTTAATATTTGAGTTCTTTTGTTTTGTTGTTGCTGTTGATTTTTGGAATAGATGAAGAACCACACAAATAGTACAATCAAGAAAGATTGATAAATAATTTGATTTATTTTGAGTGCCGTTTCCGACCCTTTATTATTGGTACGCACTATGAAAAGAGGCTAGTATGTTTGACTCTTGTTGCCTACAATCTGGAATATGGATAATGTAACATGGATTCTTTATTCTCAATGGATGGATGGTTGGATTGAGATTATATACTTGTGATATGAATTCTTTATTCATAATATGAAAATGGATGAAAATGGATGATATGCTTTTATGATCTCATTCAAGGACATTTAATCTTGATGAATCTAAATTTAAGTGCCTACAGAAACATTGGTGGTTGTTTTGGATTGTGAGAATGAACATTGCTTGCAAGATGAATGCTTAATTCATAATATAATGTTGGATGATATGTTTTGACCCTAGTTGCCTACGATTTCAAATTCAGACGTGACCATAATTTGCAGAATAACCCGAAATGCAATTACGGTTAACATTCTCAATTTATAGTGCAAGATTGGGTATACTTGAGTCATTGGTGGTCTTCAATGTAATTGTAGTATGAATTCTTGGTTCATAATATGAATTGGGATGCAATGTTTGGGGCTATCATGTCCCAAAATACATCGTGATATGGATTCTTTATTAACTATGCAAAAACAGATAGTATAATTATGTCTCAGACTGTTTACAATGGAATGAAGAAAATGATATATATAATTTGATTGACTAACATCACAAAATGGAATCACTAAGCATCACAAATTGGTGTATGTAAAAAGAGATGGCACAAGGTCCACAACAGACCAAGCAAGACCTGCATACTGAACAAATCCAATTCCAATATCAACATTAAATGCCTCATGCTTTGAACAAGTAACCTCCTTGTTTATCACTTTTTATATAGCTGCTTGATTTTATTGCCATGCCCAAAGTGTTTGCTACCACAGGAATAACCAATTTTGCTAGAGCCTTGCTGCAGAATTTCACTATCAAAATTGTAGGTATTCTCAGCATCATTCTTCCCACCAATGCCGATAATGTTCGATCTTGAGAGAACAAAAAAATTGCAGTATAAACTTTAGCTCTATAATTCTCATCTAAAAGAATACTTTCAGGTTTTATACCACATTGGACAATGCAGTTCCGACAGTCATCATGAAGAGGCATGTTAAGGCCCTTGCAGCACTTAAGGTAATTTCGAAATGATATGCCAATTCAGCAACACCCTTGACCATTCCATTTTCATTTATTCATATACTATGAATACATGAAAATGTACATATTAACTTTTCCATTTTGACCTTCATACTAAGTTGTTGAGGAGTAAAATTTGGCAACTTATATGGTCATGATATTCTCACAGCATTTTTTTTACCCATAGTCCTTTTTACATTTATTTTATGTCCATCACTATATCAAGTTGAACATAAGCCTGATTTTGTTGTTTTCTCAATGTGGAAGTGCCTACAAAGATAATTTGATGGTTTATACTAACACAATTAACAGGGAATCGAAGAGTTTCCACTTTAAAACATGTGAGCTTCTTCTTGCCCTTGGAACAAAGTAATATTGCAGGTTCCACCCAAGGTATTCAAATCACGAAAGACAAAAAGGATCATGGTATACTCAAGTTTCGGATTAGAGTCATTAAAAAAATAATATGATTCACGTCTGGACTGAAAAATATTACATGCTAAATAAATAAACGGGGCACATCTTTGTCAATTTATTTCAAATTAACAAGAAGTTGATGAATAAGTGATTCTTATAGCATGCTTATAATATAAACTTCACTGCCTTATGATATTCTTAATCTCTATTAATTTATTTGTGTTAGCATTTCATTTTCTTAGGTTTCTTGTCTTAGCACACAACAATTGAGTTATGGAATGTGATTTAAGGTTGCAGATATGATGATAAAGTAGGTTTTAGAAAATTAAAATTTGCAGCAAACATGTTAATTGTCATTAGCCTTGGCCCATTGCTGGAGTGATCTGTTGCATTGGAGATTCCATCTTTGGTGGCAGTTCTCGTGACAAAGCGACAAGAATAGGAATAAGAAGCTGTTGGTTTTCACATAAATTGTTGTGATTGTTACTCGCATATGTTTTTGTTGTATGTTTGAGAGTATAGTGTCTCTTGCTCAAAGATATCTTCCCTTTACTCTCAGGAAACCTACCGAAGATTTTTTAAAGGCGGTGGATGGAATGACTTTGAAGGACATTATTCACTTTCTCAAAAGCTCATTTCCTCCCCTCTTACAATGGCATCATATGTAGATGGTATTTTTTCAAAAGAATTCTCCTTAACTGTTTTTGTATTTTCCATTCATTTTCTGCAGTCATATATGTCCCAAGCTATGACTCAGTTAGCAGCCAGTTCAGTTCAAAATGAGGTTGTTTTTACATGTGTGGATGAAAGGTGTAAAATCAAGTTAAAATCAAAAATGCCTATGTTGTAGTCAATAAATTGGTGATTATGCGCAAGCAGCATATGCATAGATCATTATTTTTGGGGTACATAATCGTTGAATTGAGTTAGTTTTCACATGTATGTATGTATGTATTGATGTTGGGCTAAGCTCTAACTTCTGGATTAATTTTGGATCACTTGAGGTCCTTGTAGGTTAGACTAGTACACACGAACAGTACTCCAGAAAAGCTATCCGGGCAGAGAAAATTCCATAATTTGGGTCTTTTTTGTAGCAATGCAACTACAAATAACCTTCAAGCAATGAAACTTTATGTTATCCAAGCATTGACAGTCTAAAGATTTTCCTTCCCATCCTTGTCCATGAATAATGCAGGGTTTGGAACTAATAATGGTCCTTATACCTTGATGAATGAAGTCTTGGTTAGCGCTGGATTGAGGTAGTGACTAACAAAAGGAGTTGCCTTTTTGTAACAAAGTATGTGATGTTTGACGAAGAAGTAGAAGCAAATCAAGAATCAGCTGAAGGACAATCTTCTATACAAGCAATTATAGGTATGTATAAGACCTATGAAAAATTAGCATATGTTCATTTGACCTTAATTGCCTACAAATTTTAATTAATTTGAGACCCTTATTATTGGCTGGCAGCTGGCTGGTTGTAAATACAATTGCATTATGAATTATTGATTCAAAATGTAAAACTGGTATGGCGCCTTTTGGTCTCCTTCAATGCAATTGTAGTATGAAATTCGGATTATTATGCTTTGGAGGACTATGAAATACATTAGCCATATGTATTCATGGTGTGAAAGAAGACGGGACAAAATATTTGAGTTTGCTCAATATGCAATTGTTATTCATAATGTAGAAATTAGAATTACATGCTGATCCCTAAATGCAGTATGAGTTCTTTGTTCATAATATAAAAATTGTATGGTATGTGTTGTGCCTTGATGACCCTGAATTAGTGAAATGCTCTATGGAATTAGCCGGTGCTCCCTTCATTGAATTTCACTTTTGAGAAGAAATTAATAGTATTTCTGTTGACTTTCCTTTATGCCAGTTTTTTAATTCATTAGAATGTTGTGGAGTTAGCCTGTTTGATGCAATCTTTTATAGATTCAGATTTTGGTTGACAATGTGGGTCCTTTTTGTACTGCTATGTGATATTTGACAGTTAACTATGAACTTTTTAGTTTTGATGAATTGAGATGAAAAGGCGTAACACTGACTCAAGAAACAAGTCATCTCATAAGTTATTTAAGTCATGGAGATGAGAATGCTTATACGCAAATGAGACATCAGTTTAATCATAAATGAATTACTGCTTGAGATGAAAGTGAGTTAATTTGCATGGAAATTGAAAGCATCTACACACAGTTGTCAATATATGTATGGATTCTTTGGTTGCTGTCTCACATGCCAAGGTTCCATACCAATCCTTGGGACTTATTAGCTTTTGAAGACAAAAAATATGAGACTTCAGCATTGTAATTCTTAGCTAAAAGAATATTCAGTTTGTTACCACAATGCACTATGCTATTTTGAAAGTCATCATATGATGGCATGTTAAGGTCGTTGTAGCTCCCAAGGCAATGTTGAAATGGTATTTCGAATTTAGCAACCCCTCCGGCTGTTCCTTAGTTAAGAATTTTTTTATTAAGAGAACCATTTTTTTATGTGCACTGATACTACTAGCTTATGAAAATTTGCAATATTTTACTGATGGCCATTTGCAATCCAAAGCAGGCGAAGGCCATGTTAAAATTCCCAACGATCACATGATGGAACTACATCATTCCATCTAAGGGTCGGACCTGTGAAGTTTTGAGAAGGTACTTTTTGTATCAGTGGGATAGTCAAAGCTGGACCACACAGTACTAGTGTAATTACAGAGAACCAAAAATTGAACAGCACCTGTCCGTACTATCCTGGTCTGCTTTTGTTACAGTTTGACAAGTGTCATTCGGTCATTCCCTATTTTGTTTAGTAAAATAAATAAGAAATGCAATTTAATTGTGTTTCAGATCATGCAGGCTTATGTTGATTAAGTTCTTGATTTGGCTTCACATTTTATTGCACATTTGCTATGCATGTTTCTGCTGCACATTGACAACTCATACAGTGAATTCAGGCACTGGAAGCAACAACCGCAATGTGGTTACCAGTCCTACCCGAAGTTCTGCCTTGAGCAAAGCAAGAGGGAAAGCTTTCAGTAACATGGCTGTTGGCTACAATAATGTGGATGTCAATGCTGCAAACAAGTATGTTGTTGCTGTTGGAAATACTCCCGTAAGCCACCTCTTTCCCCTCTTCCATAATTACATTTTCCATCTTAGATCCTTTTGAATTTTCTTTTTGTAAAGTTGGCATTTATGATTGGAAGGTTTTTATTTTATTTTACTTATCATAGTTGGTACCACAAAATTTGCAATTATGCATGTGTTAGTGTGTGATGCTGATGTGGGTTTAGTTGCATTTGGATCCTATAAGTGATATTGTCTGTAAGGGGAGAAAGTAGGGTGTATCTACTCTTGATTTGATAAGTGTGTTGTGATTTTAATCCACTAAATGATTTAAGGTTGGATATAACTTTACTTTCTCACTTTGGAGAGGATCTTACTTTAGAGTTTAGAGTATCCGAATCCGGTTCAGTTATGTTGAGTATTTTATGAGAAAACGTTATATCCTTGAGGAGGAAATAATGATTCTATGTTCTAATATGAGTTAATTTAGGGAGTTCTCACTGAGACGGCAGCTTCACTGTCTTTAGCAGCTGCACGAAGATAGTTGAGGCAGATGAATTCATGAGGGCAGGGAGTGTATGATGGATGGCTACCTCATTTGTATGAAAACTACTAATTTTCCACTCTTCTTTCATTCTATTAATAATAATGCTTAATAGTTAATACTATGAATTTTAGTTCTTTTCCAATCTTCACACACTTAATTGTAATGCAAGTGACATACTTCTTTTGGTGGTTGGAATGACTGCTTCGATTTCGTTTCTCTGGCAGATTTGTTGGGAACCTGCTGAAAGGATAAACAGTTGGCATTATTGGAGCTGGTCGTATTGGATCAGCTTATGCAAGAATGATGGTAATATGTCAAATTTTCAATAGATCTCACACTGGATGTTCTTCCTACTCCAGGTTCACTTGATGAGTTGCATTTGTTGTATGCTATATTTGTCACTCACAGTTTACTTGGCTGTTGACTGCTGAATAGCATAAAAGGGTATCCTTGGCAAAATTCGTTTCAATACTTAGAATTTTAAAACAAGTAAAACTAAAATCTTGATTCTTTCTTGTATATCAGAATTTTGAAAGATCACTGAGCTCTTAACTTCAATCGTTTTGATGTAATGCAATATATTACTCGAAAATCAACAGCTTTAAGATCTTTAGCTGCTGATAACTGATTATTCATATGATCAGCATATTCAAAGTTGTCAAGGCTACTAGGACTCCCCTGCCAAATCTGCAACTTGTAATCTTACAACTGCACTCTTAGATTGTTGATACTAATGACTTTAAGTTGACTTCGATGCTCGATGATAACAAGCAATTATGCATTATATTTTTGCACTACTGATGAAATAAACTTATTTTCCATTGTATCAGGTTGAAGGGTTCAAGATGGACCTAATTTACTTCGATCTCTACCAGGCTACTCGACTAGAAAAGTTTGTTAAAAGCATGTTCCTATGGAATCATACCCTATCACCCACCCCTATTTATAAATGATATTATTGTGAACTTATGATTCTGAACTTTTTTCCTATTACAGCTTATGCCGACCTTTTGAAAGCAATTGGTGAACAACCAGTGACTTGGAAAAGGGCAGCATCCATGGATGAGGTCCTCCAGGAGGCAGATCTAGTAAGAACTTCATGCAGGGAATTTAATGCACCATCAAGTAATAGGGTGGAGGGTGCAACACTGGGTATCATCTTTGCAGCAGGCTATTCTGCATCCTATATTTTGGAACACTACTTCTAGTATGTCTGGACAACCACCTATGCAAACTGTTCGACAATCCAAAGTGGACCTTAGCAATACCACCAACAAATGACTTCAGGAACAATCAAGCAGTTGGAATAACTACTGCTGTGCAGAAGGTATCCGTGTCTGGTTCCTGATAAGTCAAAAAGGGTCAATTTTGATCCATTTGATCTTCCAAGTGATGTTAGTACACTTGCTCAAGTTGTTCTCTGCTCATGGTGGTTAAACTGCCTATCTATTCTTTGGGGTGGAATCCGCATCTTTTCTAGTTCAAATTTTGGGCCGGTGGATAGCTATCAGATTAATGTTGGATCTGTAATTGCTGCTCCTGCATTTTCTTCAACAAGCTGTCTATTAAGTTTCTGTATGGTATGAGACTAGTAAGGATCATACTATATTGAAAACAATCCGGGTTTTTCTTCCTGCTATTCCTTCTAGTAAAGTAAAAGCCAATACTTGGGAGTGTGCAATTGTTGTCACAAATCATTTTTAGTATGTGACATTCTAGATTTTTCTTAATATTCCTTTAAATTTAAAGCTTCTAAATTTTTCAACTGTGTCAGATAATGGAAGTTGTGATTTGTTTCTTTTATCTAGTTTGCATGAATTGGTAATATATGTTAGTTTCGGTGGAGCCTTTTGGTTGGATTTTTTTGGTGGGTGCACTGAGAGCGCTGCTGAGGATAGTACTGGTAAGGAAGTTTTTGGTATCAAGTCCTCGTACTATTTCTGTTTTCTTCAAGTATATGCCAGAGGAAGAGATAAAGGAAATATAATTTTCTATTTCACATATGCACTCTGCTAGAAAGTTCTGCATAATATGGTGTATATTAACAGCTGATGTTTTCTTTTCTTGTGTCACTTTCGCTTAACAGTGTTGTTGCAGTTTTGATTGCGGATTTCCATTCACTTCCTAGCTCTCAGCACGGTCTTGTATATTAATGTTTAACTATCACCTTTTCTGTTACATGTCATTGGCTTTCATAGTTCATTCTGGTTTGTTCAACTTCCTATTAACTACAGAGAGGTCTCATTCCTTTTCTGTTAACTGTGATGAGTACATTGTTTCATATTAAGTTGTTGGTGGAATGTTTCATGGTTATAACATTGGAATCTTGGATCCATAAGCAAAAGTTTGCTATTAACCATTTTATATGGTATCTTAACTTCATTACGTTATTATTAGGCATAAGCACTCTGTTTATTGTTATTCTCCTTACTAAATAATTTGTGGATGATAAAAACTTAATTTAGTATTGATACTGTATTTGAGGTCAGTTCAATACCACAAACTGACATGATTTTGAATTGTTTGAGTTTCAGTGTGAATCTGATTTTTAGAAAATCTGCTAAGGTCCACTTTTCAACCAAATTTGCACCATCCTTTTAACGTATCTTTCATCTGGGAGAATTAGAATATAAACTTCGGTGTTAATCTGTCCATAATTGTGTTCTTGGAAAGGCAAGTGTTTGTCTGTGGTACTGCTTTTTAGGCTTAAACATATTGGGAGATGGAAGGATGAAATGCCCAAGAGGCCAGGGAGACGGTTCTGGATATGCAAGGTAGGTTGTTATTTTGATATAATGCTTGGGAAAGGAGTTGAGTCTATTTTTATAAATTCTTCAGCTTTAGTGCCTAAT
The DNA here is from genome assembly GCF_001865875.1 of Lupinus angustifolius. NCBI lineage: Eukaryota > Viridiplantae > Streptophyta > Magnoliopsida > Fabales > Fabaceae > Lupinus > Lupinus angustifolius. Next base: position 4,518,477 of record NC_032028.1, on the reverse strand, counting down.
CCTGGCAAGCAACCCCGATGAAACATTAAACAACATTGACTCCGAATCAATGACTATGAGCATGTACAACACTTGTCCTTACTATTCAGGTCTGCTTTTGTTACAGTTTGATACTCATGATCTCAAATTTTGAAATGCATGTTCTTTGTTTTTGATGTTTTAGTTCCATTCCTTCGGTAATTAGAGCTTAGAAACTCAGCCATCCATTCTTGTGCTTCAAGTAAGCTCATATTTAAGGTTTATGTGATGGTGTGAATTCTAAGTCATCAAATTGAGTGAGGGTAGTGCCTATGACCTCAATTCTTGAATTTCATGTTGATTTCCTTGTGTTTGATGAATTAAATCCCCGGTTTCAAAGTGTTTAGTGGTCAATAGGTTAAGCCTGTCTATTTTGTACTCCTACTGGAGAGTGTATGATGTGTCCCGTAATGATCATCAATGGCAATTGCAATGCTGCAAAGGTAACATACTAACATACTAACAATTGCCAATCATCAAGTTTCAATCTTATGCAAGAAACCCATTTCTCCTTTCTCTCAATTTTCAATATTCTGCAAGAAACCCATATCTCTTTTCTCCCATAATTTTCAATCTTCTGCAAAAACCCTAAAAATTGGAGGCAATTTCTTAGTCTATGATAGTAACAGTGTTTTTCTTGAAATTATTTGATGTTCCTTAAGCTATTAATGAAAAATGAGGCAGAGAGAGGGGGTTTGATTTATTTGTGGTGTTTCTTACCTTTTTATCAATGCCACGTCTATCTCTCATTCTGTCTCCATTTTCAATCGTCTGCATGAATTCCTAAAATTCTTGAGGCAAATTCTTAGTATCAGATAATTATGGGATTTTCTTGAACTTAAACTGATAATGAAACGCGAGAAAGAGATGAAAGTTCTTTTGTTAACCATGTTGCTGCTTCTGTTGATAATTGCAAAGGATGAAAAAACACAAATAGTATATAATCAAGAAAGATTGATAAATAATTTGATTTATTTTTTGAGTGCCCTTTCCGACCCTTTATTATTGGTACATATGATGAAAAGAGGCTAGTATGTTTGACTCTTGTTGCCTACAATCTGGAATATGGATGAGTTAGACCCTAATTGGTTGATGGTCCTAAATGATATTGTAACATGAATTCTTTATTCTCAATGGATAGATGGTTGGATCTAAGTTATATGCTGTTGTATGAATTTTTAATTCATAATATGAAAATGGATGATATGCTCATTCAAGGACATTTAATCGTGATGAATCTAAATTTAAGTGGCTAAAGAAACATTGGTGGTTGTCTTGGATTGTGAGAATGAACATTGCTTGCAAGATGAATGCTTAATTCATAATATGATGTTGGATATGTTTGACTCTAGTTGCCTATGATTTCGAATTCAGATGCGACCCTAATTTTCAAATTGACCAGAAATGCAATTACAATTTAAATTCTCAATTTATAGTGTAAGATTGGGATTGTATACTTGAGTCATTGGTGGCCTTCAATGCAATTGTAGTATGAATTATTGATTCATAATATGAATTGGGATGCTATGCTTGGGGCTATTATGTCCCTAAGTACAATTGTAATATGGATTCTTTATTAACCATGCAAAAACAGATGGTATAATTGTGTCTTGATGACCCTCAATGCAAACTGTACTATGATTCATTATATAAATTCTGAATTGTTTGTATGAGCCTTGAATATGCTAAACGCAACTGCAATATGGAACTTTTGCTCTATAATTCTCATCTAAAAGAATACTTTCAGCTTTGGTACCACATTGGACAATGCAGTTCCAACAGTCATCATGAAGGGGCATGTCAAGGCCCTTGCAGCTCTCGAAGTAATTTTGAAATGATACTTCCAATTCAGCAAAACCCTTGACCATTCCTTTGTCATGTATTTATATACTATGACTGTGGATAGAACCTTGTTATGTTATGGAATGCAGCAATGAAAACAAGAAGCGGTACCTAAATCCACTGTTACTGTTATGTTATCCAAGCATGGACAATCCAATGATTTTCCATCCCATCCTTGTCCATGAATGAAGTGCTGTTTGACAAAGAAGTAGAAGCATATCAAGAATCAGCTGAAAGACAATCTTCTCTACAAGCATTTATAGGTATGTACAACCTTTAATTGCCTACAAATTTAAATTCACTTGAGACCCTTATTGGCTGGTTGTAAATACAAGTGCATTATGAATTATTGATTCAAAATGTAAAACTGTATGGTATAGCTTTTGGTCTCCTTTAATGCAATTGTAGTATGAAATTCTGATGATATGCTTTGGGGGACTATGATGTCCCTAAATACAATAGCTATATGGATTATGTATTCATGATGTAAAAGCAGACAGTACTGATTGTCCCTCAAGATCCTAAATGCAAATTGCAGTATGCATTATTTGTTCATTATATTATATAAAATACAGTTGTAAATTCTTGATGAAATGTTTGAGGCTGCTCAATATGCAATCACTTCATACTCTAGAAATTAGAATTACATGCTGATCCCTAAATGTAGTATGAGTTCTTTGTTCACAATATAAAAATTGATGGTATGTCAAATGTCAAATGCAATATTAATTCTTTATTCATAATGTAAATCTAGGATGAACGTGATTAACCCTAAATGCATTGTCAATCAAAGCAAAATTTTTTATTCATAATATTAATTTTTTATTGTGTTTTTTTGCCTTGATAACTTAAAGGCATTGCCAGAATGAATCTGTTCATGATCTAAATTCTGGATGGGGCATGTTTGAGCTTTGATGTCCTTAAATGCCACTGCGTTATAAAATATATTTTTATAATGTAAAATAAGCATGGTATTTTGAGTCTATATAACCTTGAACACATTTGTAATATGGCCTCCTCTTGTTTCAGAATGATTGCAACCAAGGTCTGAACTCGTTATCCATAATGTAACATATGGAGGGTATTTTGAGTCTTTATGGACCTTTAATGCAATTGCATTATGAATTAGAGGTGATGTCTCTAAATGCTTCTAAAATAGAAATTCTTTATTTGTAATATAAATCATCATGCCATGCTTGAACCTCTAGATTAACATAAATTCAAGAAAAAATAGAAGTTAGACATATAACAAATATCAATTTGGACATTGGACAACTGAAATAATGATCAAGATAGAAATAATCTTCATGTAGGTGAATTAACTTTATATTTTGGTGAAGTAAAATTTTGGGCTTGTTTGTCTACCCAAGCTAGAGTCAGAAATGAGAACATACCTTTAGAGTCAAGAGTGTGCCTAAGAGTTACTTATGGATAATTTTGTTCAAACTTAGAGTAACTAAGTTGACAAAGTTTACTCTTACCAATTCTGCCATGTTCCACTTTGCTGCACTCTTTCATTTGATTATATGTTGTGTTATCATATAGTACTATATTATCTTTGTGTTGATTTAGATTTTGGTTGACGATGTGAGTCCTTTATGTACTGCTTTGTGATATTTGTCAGTTAACTATAAACTTTTTAGCTTTGATGAATTGAGATGAAAAGGAGTTAGTCATCTCAGAAATTATTCAAGTCATGGAGATGAGAATGCTTAAACGCAAATGAGAGTTCAGTTTAATTATAAATGAATTACTGCTTGAGATGAAAGTGAGTTAATTTAATCATATGAATTACTTATAAGTTCTTTTGACAAAATTATTGAGTCAAAGATTGAAATAACGTATGAATGGAGAGGAACAAGAATTTTTTACGTTGCCATCAGCTCTGTTTTCTTTTTGCACTGTTTATTTGGGAATTATTTTTTCAATTAAATGGAAAACATGGAAAAATATTATATTGAAAGCATCATTCAAGTCAAGAGGACATTATGTACATGTAGCACTATATGTGGGCTTTATTAAAATTGAACTTATATAAAAAGGTATTGTTTTTCGTTGGGAAAAATATATTTAGAAAATTACGTGTTTAAATTTTAGTATAACCTACTTATTTTATGTTTGGAAAGTTATATATTATTGTACAATATAAACTGATAAATCCTCTTATACCACATATAATGTAATATGTGTAAGTGATATATTCTTTCTTTGTTCATTAATGATTAATTTAGATGTTACATATCTCATTTTCATATAGTTTAGGATTCAATGCTCTTTTGATTTTTAAGAGTTGAGCCTACAAAACTCAATTAATTTTCTATATATTCTTTTTCTAAATCTTTAATAAAAAAGGAAAAAATAAATAGGAGAGAACAATATTTATACACATGTAAGTTTTCAAATTTACATAATCTCAAATATTTGAAATTTTATTTTTATTGAAAAATATACTTTATTTTCAAATACTTATTTTTTGATTAAAACTAAAATTATTTAAATATTAAATTAATTGATTTTAAAAAAATATGAAGGATTGATTCATTCATAACTAAAAATATAATTTAAAATTATAAATTTAAAGAGTAGAGGAAGATTGTCACTAATGAGTTGAACTTATTTGTAAAGGTAAAAAAGTTTATAATTAGCTTTGACCTCATTTGGAGTTTTTGTAAGTCCGGATTAATTTTCTATTGATTTTCATGAATCAATGTTCTAATTAAAAATTGAAATTATGCATCATTATTTTAATTTTATTCAAATATTTTTATAAATATATATTATTAATAAGTTGATTATAAAAAATGGGAAAATTCTAAAGTAGTGAAAGAAGAAGAAATTAGGCTATTAGAATTTTAATTTTTTTTTTAAAACAAGGCCCATTAAGCAGATCTGATTTACGGGTGTCGGTGTGCATAGGATTTGCTATATAAAGACATGTTCATGAAACATGAATACATCAGAAATATGAGAGAGAGCGTGCGAGAGAGAGTGCGAGAGAGAGAGAGAGAGAGAGCGTGCGAGAGAGAGAGAGAGACATAAAGAGAGGATGAGAGAGAGCGTCCTTTTCTTCTTCTAATTTCTCTTAATTCTCAGTCTCATGCAAGAAACATGACTCTCTTTTCTCTCAGTTTTCTATCTTCTACATCAAATACTAAAATCTTTCTGAAATTATTCCATGTTGCTTAAGCTTCTAATGGTGAAACATGAACTGGAGAATGAGAGAGAGGTAATGTGCGTTTCCAACCCTTTTGTCACTGCCACGTCTATCTCTCTTTCCCAATCTTCTTCATGAATTACTACAATTCTTGAGGCAACTTCTTAGTATCTGTTAATCATGTTATTTTCTTGAACTTCAGATGATAATGTTGTGATTTTCTTGATCTTCAGTTGATAATGATGTGATTTTCTTGAACTTCAGCTGATAGTGAAACATGATAATGATGTGATTTTCTTGAACTTCAGGTGATAATGAAACATGATAATGATTTGTTTTTCTTGAAATTCAGGTGATAATGAAACATGATAATAATTTGATTTGCTTGAACTTCAGCTGACAGTGAAACATGATAATGATGTGATTTTCTTGATCTTCAGCTGATAATGAAACATGATGTGATTTGATTTTCTTGAACTTCCGCTAATAATGATGTGATTTTCTTGAACTCCAGCTAATAATGATGTGATTTTCTTGAACTCCAGCTAATAATGATGTGATTTTCTTGAACTCCAGCTAATAATGATGTGATTTTCTTGAACTCCAGCTAATAATGATGTGATTTTCTTATACGAACATTATTGGTAGCCTCATTAGTAGTGTATATGCATTATGTCAAGCATACTATGAACTTTGAGCATGAAGATGGAGATTCAACTTCTTAGCATCTTTATCACCAATCTCATAAAGTTCTTCATTCGACTCTGGCAATGTTAGCTTTCTATGTTAGCTTTCTGTTCTTAAATGCCACAACAATAACCTGTAGTGAAAAAAAATAGTTCCATGCTCATTTTACATTGTATTTGCTTACAATTTATAAATGAAGTACTGAAAAAGTTATTCATAGAACAAAAGTTGATAATTTTTTACTCACCATTTTTTAGCATAAAATTCCTGTGCACTTTGCATTATAAAACTCAAAATTGTACAAAATAGATTGAGCAAATTTTCTCAAGATGATTACTTTGCAGGAAAGTCTTGAGATCCAGTAGGTAATATCTCTTCATTCTCGAGTACTTCAAAATGCTTGTGTTTTAACATTTTTCTTTGAAATCAAGAAATCCACTAATGCGAGGAGGTTTTCTAGGATAGCTTCCCGTTACTTGAGGAGCTTCAATGTTAATGCAGCAAACTTTAGATGCGCCACTTATTACTTTTTGGTGTGACAAATCCACCTCAGCCACTGTTTGGACAGAGGCAATTAAAGGCAACTAGTTATCATGGAGATCAAATAAGGTAAATAGAGAATAATAAGGATAGAAAGGGTCAACAAATTAGAATTTGTTTTGTTGTGGACACCCTTGGAGGAGGAGAATTGTTTCTCCTATTCTCAGTCATTCAATAAGAATATGATTTATTTTTCCTTTCTCAATCTCTATTAAATTTCCAGTTCTGTTTACTCGGTTCGTAAATGTCACATCATATACTTTTGACCAAAATGATGCCTTTACTTTTTATATATTGGAGTTCCTAGTACCACTTCAGTAGGGGAAGGGGATAAGTGGCGGAGGTTTGAAATTCTTGCAGCATCATTTGGCCTATGGTGGACAATTTCATTTGAGATGCTAGCTCATTTGGTAATGAAAATAACCCTTAAAACTTCAATTGCCCTTATTTTATTCCGCATAAAATGAGATCTAAGAAGTGGTAGAATAGTCAATCTGGCCTATCTTAGGGAAAACAAAGGAAGAGGAAAAAATAACCGCCTTTAGACAGTGCTATGCGAATAATTGTAGCTTCAAACACTTTTGGTGATGATGCTTGCATTTTCCTATGTTTTTTCATTCATCAAACCTGAGATGCATTCTGCCCCCTTTTCTTCCCACTTTCAAACTGAAGGAAATCTATGCAAACTTATACTCTTATTGCAAGCCAAACTCATACTAATACCTTACTATCATCTATCATGGCTTAATCCACCCCAATTTCTAGGATCTGAGTTAGTTTTATTCTTTCTTTAGGTTCCTGTCATAGGCCCTTAGAATTTTTAATTTGCTTTGATTCTACTTTTTTAACATTCCTGCTGCTCTACTTTCAAGAGGTATCCACCCTGCCTCACTGCTTCGAAGTTAAAAGGCAGAATGAAACACAACTCAGTGATCTTGCAGCCTCGAAGGAATTATCAGGCATAAGTTCCAAGAGTCTTCATCACCCAATGAATATTGTAATGAGCTATCATTGCCTCTTGAATAAACATTTTTGTTATGATTTTTATATCATTGTCAGGCAATAGAAAAAAATAAAGCTGCAAAGAACAAGTCATCACAAGACTGGCATGTGATTCTTAACTCGTTGAACATCATGATTGTTAAAGCTTTCTCTTTTATTGTCCTAACTAGCTCCTTCTCATTCCTATTTTCTGTAAATAACAGATTGGAATCAGTTGAGTCAACTGTAAATCCATCTGTACATATGAAATGGAAGGCATGTATCCATTTACTCCATCATCTCCACTCTTTGTCTACATACAGGTTTGCTTGATGAAAGCCTAGCATCATTTTCCCCCATAACATTTATGGTCAGACTCCATGCTGGCTTTGATTCAGCTATTTCACTCTTTGCCAAATTTTCTGCTTTGAACTAAATCATGAATTATTGTTTCCTTGCTTTACTTTCATCATATGGATGTTGAAATGATACTTGCATTCCCCGACAAGTTTCATCAGCTTAAATGATAAAAATATATTGAGTATACCTTTTGATGACAAGGATATAGATACACTACATTCAAACATCCAATATGGGAGGTTTTATTCTTTTGAGATTATATTTCTTCTCAATATGTACACATAAAAATCACTAGACACCTTGGTTTGTGTGGCAACCAGTATATTTCTTCACTCTGTACATTTGCAGCTCTCAAGTCCTCACTTTTGTGTTCCCTTTTTTTGTGTTTTAGTAATAATGGGATGGTTGGAATGCAGGAAAATTTAAGTTCTGGAAACAGGAAAAATTTCCCCATAATTGTGGCTACACTTCATGACATGAAAGCAATTGCATGCTTAGATCTTTCTAACCGACAACTTAGCATAAGATGTTCTCTCTGCAACTTTTTAACTAGTCAAGGCCCATTGTTTTAGGCAAGTTGAGCTTCCCAATATATAATATGGTCCCACCTTCTTATTGCTATTTATTCTTGCACTATAATAAGTGAGGTAGTCGCTATGACACAAACTGATGAAGAATGATGCACTTACCTTAACTCTAATATAAGTTAAGGCTATACTTGCATTTCTTTTTGGCAAATTGATTTTTCGAGCTGTTTGTAAATGTAATGATGTGAATGGTAACTATGTTTCCAATTATTCAAGAAAAAACAGGTAAATTAGTGACATAATATTTTCCATGGGAGTTGTATTAGGAAAAGATTAATGGAAAATTGAAAATGATACTTAATTGCATTCAAATGTAATGCTGGTTTCTTTTGATTTTTTACTCTGGAACTTAGTATTTCTTTTTGAGAAATTGTGTTTTCCATGGCTATTGGCAGTTTGTGAATGTAATAACGTGAATGATAAGGCATTGGCTTTGAAGAAGTATTGAAGAAAACGAGCTATTGTCAGTGCAATATTCATAATTAGAGTTGTATAAGAAAAGATCAAGACAAATGATATCTTATTGCACACTCAAATTGAATTTAATGCTGGTAATGATTGAACATTTGTGTGGCAATTCAAATACTTGAATGTATCCAAAACCACAATATGCTCTTGGTAGATCTCAAACTCTTACATACAGGTAAAATCCATTAATATGATAGCTCTTGTTGTCCATTGAGACACAGTTTATGGTTAAATTTTGATAGAATAGTGGGCTTGAATTTGGAGGGTGATGTGTGTGGTTGATCTATTATTCCCCATAGAACAGCACTGCCAATGAAAAAAAGAGTAAGCATAAATTCCAGTGTACCATTGAGTCATATATTTCCAATAAAAAAACAAATGGACTGGAGAGCTTTATTGTTTTATCTTGATTGTCTGCCTTTTCTTCTGTCTTTGCTAAGGAGATATCTTATCCTCCTTCTCTTTTGTACTGTATTTTCCTCGAACAATGGATTATTTTATCCAAAGTAATATCGATTAGAATGATCACTGTTTGTCTGTATTAGTGGCTGTCCCAATGTCCCTATTGCCTGTTGGAGTGCCAACCCCGCCTCCCACATGGTGGTGGGGTGATGAGTTCAGATTTTTAGCCTGAGCAGAAGTGGTGTTCCTTTATACTTAAACAATTTCATTTTGACAATTTTTCAAAGTATAACCTCATTGCTATAATTGTGCCTAGTAAGGTTCTTTAATGATGAATAAGATGACGTATTTATTGTTGTAAAAATCATTGACTTTTTTATGTCTTATCAATTTAAAGAATTAGCTTATCTAAGTGCAAGAAATTAGAGAAAGAAAGGCGCATTGAAGGCATAGCTATATAGACTTGTTTAGTAACTGCTTCCAATGCTAATAAAAATCAAATGAACCCAAAGTATCACAGCCTCAACTCAATTCTCAAGTTGTCATTGTATGTAAGTATAGCAATTTAGCTTAAATTTTTAAATTCCACATATAGGATAAGCTCATCTCTAAGTTCCTAATGGGTTTGGGGTGGTTTTTTTTAGAAGATCTCTTTATTGGATGTGCCAAGAGGATTCAAATTAAATTGATCAATAATATTGATCAGTCTTCTTCAAAATCTGAAGGTGAACACTGGAAAGAAGGAAGGTTAGTGGTCTCCATTGTTATTGAGATTCAATTTATAATGACCTTTCACATATCAATGAGGTTGACAAATAGCTGCGTGAATTATTATAGCATTTGATGTTTAATACCTTCTGAGACCAGTACATACTTCTTAATTCTTGAGCACTTTAAAATGCTTGTGTTTTTAACATTTTCTTTGAATGTTAATGTGGCAACCTTTAGACTTGCCACCTATTACTTTGGTGTGACAAATACACCTCAGTCACTTTGGTCAGCAAATAAGAATTTGTTTTGTTGCGGAAACCCTTGGAGGAGGAGGATTGTTTCTCCTATTCTCGGTCACTCTGTAAGAATATAATTCATTTTTTTCCTTTCTCAATATCCTATCAAATTTACAGCTCTATTTCCTCGGTTCCTGACTGTCACATCATATACTTTTGACCAAAATGATGCCTTTCCTTTTTATATGTTGGAGGTGCTAGCACCACTTCAGTAGGAGAAGGGGATAAGTGGTGGATGTTTGAAATTCTTGCATCATCATTTGGCCTATGGTGGACTATTTCAGTTGAGGTGCTAACTCATTTGGTAATGAAAATAACCCTTAAATCCTGACTTTAATTGCCCTTATTTTATTCCGCATAAAATGAGATCTAAGAAGGGTAGAATAGTTGATCTGGCCTATCCTAGGGAAAGCAAAGGAAGAGGAAAAAATAACCCTATTCAGACAGTGCTATGCGAATAATTGTGGCTTCTCACACTTTTGGTGATGATGCTTGCATTTTCCTATGTTTTTTCATTCATCAAACCTGAGATGCATTCTGCCCCCTTTTCTTCCCACTTTCAAACTGAAGGAAATCTATGCAAACTTATACTCTTATTGCAAGCCAAACTCATACTAATACCTTACTATCATCTATCATGGCTTAATCCACCCCAATTTCTAGGATCTGAGTTAGTTTTATTCTTTCTTTAGGTTCCTGTCATAGGCCCTTAGAATTTTTAATTTGCTTTGATTCTACTTTTTTAACATTCCTGCTCTACTTTCAAGAGGTATCCACCCTGCCTCACTGCTTCGAAGTTAAAAGGCAGAATGAAACACAACTCAATGATCTTGCAGCCTCGAAGGAATTATCAGGCATAAGTTCCAAGAGTCTTCATCACCCAATGAATATTGTAATGAGCTATCATTGCCTCTTGAATAAACATTTTTGTTATGATTTCTATATCATTGTCAGGCAATAGAAAAAAATAAAGCTGCAAAGAACAAGTCATCACAAGACTGGCATGTGATTCTTAACTCATTGAACATCATGATTGTCATCACAAGACTTTTTTTTTAATATTGCTGCTTTGCTTTCAAGAGGTATTCACCCTGTCTCACTGCTTCGAAGTGCAAAGGCAGCATGAAACACAACTAAATGATCTTTGAGACCAAGCAATTAGAAGGTGGATACTGTAATATTGTAATGGTTGTGGGCTGGATACTATAATATTGGTTCCATGTTCATGTAATGAAGAGATATGTGATGGCAAAACATCATATATTCCCAGTGGTGACGTGGCTCTTGCAGTGCTTATATCCCACAGTTCAAATGATCAGGATGGAGTTTATACTTCTAGGCTGGGGAAACTTGATGGGACTATGTTGAGTAAGTCTATTTATGACTGTTCGGTACCTTGTCTATTCGAAGAATATGGTCTCCTTGGATTCACAATCCAGTGAAGCACATGAGCATAAGATGTTCTCTCTGCAACTTTCTAACTGGTCAAGGCCCATGGTTTTAGGCAAGTTGAGCTTGCCAATATATAATGTGGGTTCCACCTTCTCTCTGTCATTGTCTAGAGGTGTCTACTTTGGTTTCTAAAGCTGAATAGCCCTGATGAACCTTTGAAGTTAATCTTGCTTATTTTTTTATCTTTATTTAAGTAACCGACATAAATGTTTGACATGATTAGTGACTTTGTGGATTGACATGAATAAGCTATTTATTCTTACACTATACAATGATCAGGATGGAGTTTCTACTGCTATGCAAATGAAACTTGATGGGACTATGTTGAGTAAGTCTATTTTTTAGTGTTCGGTAGGGACCATATCTAATTGGTTCGAAGAATACGGTGTCTCCTTGGATTCAATATCTAGTTACCACATATTCCAAGTACCTTTTCATCGCCAAAATGTGAGAATGCTGCACAAATCAATGAGGCTAATGACAGCAGAAATGCCTGGCATAGTATGTTTTACTAGTTTCCAGAAAATTTTATTGCTATGAAGTCCTGTGTGAAAAGTCTGAGGTGTAGTTAATGTCTCTGTTTCAGAGGAACAACATATTGATGCAGTCCTATTAAGCATACCTGCTGGACAATTCCATGGTGAAGTGTCAAAGACTAGTCATGAAGGGGTCACAGTTAGTGTTGTAGATAATACACATGGAAATGCCAGGTGCAGCAATTGTACTGACCATCCAGAGAAAGCAACTCCTTTTAATTCTTCTTCCATGGGTCAAACATCTAATGGATTTTTATCATCAAGGCTTCCCTGGGCTTCTAGTCTGGACAACATAAATAAGGAGAGGTTTTATTTATTTTTCTTCCATTTTGAAGATAACCATTGGATTCTCTATATGCCTATTGTTACTCCCTTGATGAAACATTGTAAAATAAGTGGTCACTAACTTGTCTCTGTTATATTTATATATTTGAGCTACATTACCAATAAGACATTTGGCTGAGATATTTAGATTTTATTGTTATATAAATCATGTTAACAGATCCTGTTAGACATATGGCTACTTTATTTACTGATTAATGTTATATTTAGATCAGCATTGTCTATTCTTACTACAGGAGCACGAGCTTAGTGCAGCACAATCTCAATTATGTTTAAATGCTTCTTCCTTTGAGTGTAAGGTTAATGATTTTACTTATGATATTCATATTTTTCCTTTGGTAGTACACACAGTTAATGCATTGGTTCAGGTTTCAGATACTAGATGATTGGCTGTATCAGGAGGCTTGATTCCTTTTAAAGAGCCAACAGTCTCAAGTGAAGAAGCATAACTTAATCTTAAGTGATCTGGTCCTGATAAAGAGTTAATGACTATTCTGCTATTGAATATCATTTAAAAAATATATGGTTTCACGTCCTGGCCCGCATATATTTGTTCTATCTATATAGGTTCAGTTCTTTGGCAAGATAACTAGGTTGCATTATGCTCCATTTCTTACAGGGGTTAATAACAATTTCTGGTAAATGAGAACGGGTTCAACAATGATAGTGCGACAAAAGTTTGTGGCTTTAAATACTATTTTTATGGACTATCGGAGTAGGGTTTCAATGAGCTATTGTTGCCTCGTCAGTAAAAAAAATGGTTATGATTTCTATATCTATGTCAGGCATTAGAAAAAATTAAAGCAGCAAAGTAGAAGTCATCACAAGGTCGGCAAGGGATTATTAAGTCGTTGAACATTAGTGTTAAAACTTTTTCTGTTATTGTCCTAACTGGCTCCTTCTCATTCCCTCTTTCTTTAAATAACAGATTGGAATCATTTTTTAAGCCAACTACTGTAAATCCATCTGTACCTATGAATTGGAAGGTATGTATCCATTTACTCCACTATTTGTCAACATACAGGTTTGTTTGATATACTTAGGTATATTTTCCCAATAACATTATTGTCAGACTCTGGGCCGGCTTTGATTCAGTTATTTCAGTTTTCTTTGCCTAATTTTCTGCTTTGAACTAAATCATGAATTAATTTTCCTTGCTTTACTTTCATCATGTTACAATGTAGTATGGATGTTGAAGAGACACCTGCATTCCATGACACTTAAATTATAAACAAACATATTCAGCATAACCTTTTGTTGTCCACGATATAGATACACTACATTCAAGTGGGAGGTTTTATTCTTTTAAGATTATATTTCTTCTCAATATGTGCACATGAAAAGCACTAGACCCCTGCATTGTGTCGCAACCAATATGGGAGGTTTTATTCTTTCAAGATTATATTTCTTCACATAAAAAGCACTAGTAGTAATGTCTCCTGCATTGTGTGGCAACCAATATGTATCTTGTCATCCACTTCACTCTGTAGATTTGCAGCTCTCAAGTCTCCCCCTTTTGTGTTCCTTTTTTGTGTTTTAGTGATAATAATGGGAAGCCTTCGCTTCCACATCTGAGAAAAAAAATTAAGTACTGGAAACAGGAAAATTTCCCCATATTTACTAGAAATCTGAAGTTGAGTTGCTAGTATAATTGTGGGCTGTGGCTAAACTTGATGACAGGAAAGCAAATGCATGCTTAGATCTTTTAAAACGGAAACTGAGCACAAGACGTTTTCAAAAAACTTTCTCACCGGTCAAGGCTGGTTTTAGGTAAAATGAGCTTGCCATTGTATGATTTGGGTTCCACCTTCTTTGTGCCATTGTCTAGAGGTGTCTACTTTGGTTTCTGTAGCTAAATAGCCCTGGTGAGCCTTCAAAGTTAATCTTGCTAATGATTATATTTATTTATTTAAGTTCGGGACATAGAAGTTTTTGTTGGTAATTGTAATCAAAAGAGTTAGTTTAGTTAGTTTTGTAGCTTCTAATTATAGCAAGTAGTTAAAGTTAGTTAATCTTGTTATAGAAAGGAGTATATTAGTTTGTACAAACTTGAAGTATATGCATATTCATTGATACACAACTCTCTCAATTCTCTATCTCATTCACCTTCACTTTCCTTTTCTTTTTTCTTTCTTTCTGTTCTTATCAACACAATTCTCCAACATTTGGCATCAAGAGCCTTGAAAAAGATCAACACAGTTTCCGCTGCAAGAAGAAATGACACAAACAACAGGGAATTATGTCACAACTCCTCCCGTATTGGATGGCAAAAACTGGAGTAGATGGTGCATACAAATGAAGGCAATACTTGGCTAGCAAGATGTTGCGGACATTGTGGAAGAGGGGCTGCCAACCTTAGAAGAAGGAGCAACTGAAGCTCAAAGAAATGCACACAAATAGAATAAGAAACGAGACTGCAAGGCAATATGTCTCCTACATCAAGCTGTAGACAATGCTCATTTCGAAAAGATTGCAGGATCTGCAACAGCAAAGGAAGCATGGTATGTGCTAGAAAAGCACTATGCAGGAGCAGCTCAGCTAAAGAAATTTTGTCTACAAACCTTGAGAAGGCAGTATGAATTGATGCAGATGGAAGAAGGTGAAGGAATTGCTGATTTCTTCACAAGATTGATCACACACATCAATGCTATGAAAGCATGTGGTGAAAAGATGGAAGATACAATCATTGTAGAGAAAGTGCTAAGGTCAGTAACTCCAAGGTTTGACAATGTAGTAATAGCCATAGAAGAATCAGGAAGGGTGGAGAACATGAAGGTTGAGGAGCTTCAAGGATCACTTGAAGCTCATGAGCAGAGGCTTAATGAGAGGATAGCAGATAAATCCTCACATCAAGCTCTGCAGGTACAAACCACAAGGAAGGGAGCATTTCTTGCTAGGAACTCATCCAAGGAAGGTATGGTGAACAAAAGAACAACTCAAAGAATTGCTATATGAACAAAGTTGCGCAACCAGAACAATAAAAAAGGAATGGCCATAAACAGCTTAAAGGGCTAAAGAAGAGGTTTGATAAGAAAAGGGTCAGATGTTTCAACTGTGAGAAATTTGGCCACTACTCAAATGAGTGCCTAGCTCCTAGCAAGAATCAGAGTCAGAGGAGACAAGATTCAGAAGCACACCTTGCCAAGGAAGAAACTAATGAATCTGATGAGGAAATTGTGCAATTTATGATGACAACAGATTGCACAACAAGGAGGAGTGAGACTTGGTACTTGGACTCTGGCTGCTCTAATCACATGACTGGGAATAAAGGGTGGCTTGTGCATTTTGATCCAAGCAAGAAAAGCAAGGTCAAATTTGCAGACAACAGAGTGGTTATCACTGAAGGGATGGGAGATATTCCTCTCAAATTGGAGAATGGCAAGAAAGCTTACATCATAGATGTATTGCTTGTTCCTGAAATGAGGACAAACCTCATAAGTCTAGGACAACTACATGAAAAAGGCTTCACTATGAGGCTAAATAATGGAGTCATGGAGGTCCTAGACAATATGAAAAGAAGAATCCTACAAGCCCCTCTGTCAAGTAATAGAACTTTCCAAATTCAGCTTGAAATTGGAGACTCTGAGTGTCTCAATGCAGAAGCAACCTCAAATGAATCTTTACTCTGGCACTTGAGGTATGGTCATCTCAACTACAAAGATCTTAAACTATTGAGCACCAAAGACTTGGTCATTGGGCTGCCTGAAATCAAGTCTCAAGACTCAGCTTGTGACAGTTGTTTGATTGGCAAACAAACCAGGTCTACATTTGGTAAGCATACTCAAACAAGAGCCTTAGATATACTACATATTGTGTATTCTGATGTGTGTGGGCCTTTTGAGGTCCCCTCACTAGGTGGAAACAAATACTTTGTATCTTTTGTTGATGATTTCAGCAGGAAAATGTAGACTTATCTCATCAAGGCCAAAAGTGAAGTGTTTGAGAACTTGAAGAAGTTCAAAGCTCAAGCAGAAAAGCAATCAAGGAAGCAACTAAGGATTCTTAGAACTGTGGAGGAGGTGAATTCAACTCAAGAGAGTTTGAATCTTTCTGTGAAGCACATGGCATGATTCATGAGGTCACTACCCCTTACACACCACAACACAATGGTGTAATTGAGAGAAGAAACAGAACCATCATGAATATGGTGAGATGCATGCTGAAATGCAAAAACCTACCTCTTAACCTTTGGGGTGAAGTTGTAATGACAGCAACATATGTTCTGAATAAATGTCCAATTAAAGCACTGAGCAATCAAGTTCCAAAAGAGGCCTGGACTGGAAAGAAGCAATCAGTTGGGCACCTAAGAGTGTTTGGATCAGTATGTTACAAGCACATCCCTGATCAACTAAGGAAGAAGTTGGATGATAAGAGTGAATTAATGATCCATGTTGGATACCACTCAACAGGATCATACAAACTTTTGAATCCTACCACCAAGCAGATAAGCTTCAGCAGAGGTGTCTACTTTGATGAGTTGAATTCTTGGAGTGCACCTCTAAAGAGAGTTGAGCACAACAAAACACCTACTTTGTTCCCTATATAAGAAGATCATGAACCTGCAGAAGTCCTAGAACCTGACTCACACAATCAAGTGATCAGGAATGCTCAGTGCAGACCAACCAGAACAAGACACCTACCACTAAGGCTCAGTGAATTTGAAATGTTCTCAGATGATGTGATCACAGATGAAGGAGACCTAGTTCACTTGGCACTCCTAGGTGAGGTTGAGTCAATCAATTTCAATGAGGCAGTCCAAAAGGATGTTTGGTGTGATGCAATGGATGAAGAAATCAAGTCCATCAAAAGGAATGACACATGGGAAGAAACAGAATTACCTGCAGGAAAGAAACCTATTGCTGTGAAATGGGTATATAAAGTCAAACTGAGACCAGATGGAAGCATTGCTAAGCATAAAGCAAGGCTTGTAGCTAAGGACTTCATGCAAAAAGAAGGCTATGACTATGATGAAGTTTTTGCACCAGTTGCCAGGTTTGAAACAGTTAGACTTATTGTGGCCTTGGCTAGCTGGAATGGTTGGAAGCAATGGCAACTAGATGTCAAGAGTGCCTTTCTCAATGGACCTCTAGAGGAAGAGGTATACATTACTCAACCACCTAGATATGAGACATCAGCAGATAGAACAAAGGTGCTGAGATTGAAAAAGGCACTGTATGGTTTGAAGCAAGCTCCAAGAGCTTGGAACAAGAGAATTGACTCATTTCTAACATCAATTGTCTTCACCAAATGCAGAGTAGAACATGGTGTCTATGTAAATCTGACTGGCTCAGGTGATCTAATTCTAATCTGCCTTTATGTAGATGACTTGGTGATTACAGGAAGCAATGAGGCTGAGATCTTGAAGATAAAAGGTGAACTCAAATCAGAATTTGAGATGACAGATCTAGGAGAGCTAGCTTACTTCCTTGGCATAGAATTCCTCATGACATCAAGAGGAATCATAATGCATCAGAGAAAGTACATTGTTGATGTACTAGAAAGATTTAATATGCTGAACTGCTAGTCTGTATCAGTACCAACAGAAGGCAATCAGAAACCAAGTGAAGCAGAACCTGAAATGCTTGCAGATGCAACTCTCTATAGACAAATGGTTGGATGCCTTAGATTCATCTGCCATAGCAGACCTGAAATAACATATGGTGTAGGAGTGATAAGCAGGTACATGGCAAGTCCTACTCAATCACACTTGGTGGCAGCAAAGAGGATTCTCAGGTACTTAAAGGGAACACCAAATTATGGTGTTCTGTTTCCAAAACAGAACCAGAAAAATGAGTCAGGATTTGTTGGTTTTTCAGACTCTGATTGGTGTGGAGACAAAGAAGATAGGAGAAGTACCTCATGGTATATATTCACCATCTTTGGTGCACCTGTGTCATGGAATTCAAGGAAGCAAGATGTGGTTGCTCTCTCAACTTGTGAAGCAGAATACATTGCAGCCTGCAATGCTACATGTCAAGGTCTATGGCTGATACACTTGATGACAGAATTGAGGTATGGAGAGTTTGAGAACTTCGAACTAAGGGTGGACAATCAATCTGCTATAAACTTAGCAAAGAATCCAGTCAGCCATGGAAGGAGCAAACATATTGAGACAAGGTTTCACTTCCTAAGAGATCAAGTTGGAAAAGGCAGGGTTAAGATGGTGCATTGTTCAACAGATTTACAAAAGGCTGATATTTTGACAAAGGCACTCAAGGTTGACAAATTTAAAAGGTTTAAAGATATGTTGAATGTGTTTAGCTTTGGTGATGAGATGGTGTAGTTGTTTTTTGCTGCCATTAGTTGTAGAAGAAGTAACTCTTTGATTAAGAGGGGGTGTTGGTAATTGTAATCAAAAGAGTTAGTTTAGTTAGTTTTGTAGCTTCTAAATATAGCAAGTTGTTAAAGTTAGTTAATCTTGTTATAGAAAGGAGTATATTAGTTTGTACAAACTTGAAGTATATGCATATTCATTGATACACAACTCTCTCAATTCTCTATCTCATTCACCTTCACTTTCCTTTTCTTTTTTCTTTCTTTCTGTTCTTATCAACACAATTCTCCAACAGTTTTGACATCCAAATGGACTGGAATGCTTTATTGTTTTATGTTGATTGTTTTATCTTATCCTACTTTTCTTCGCCTATAGGAGTGCCACATGGTGGTGGGTTAGGGGTTAAGATTGTATACTTCAATAATTTCCGTTGATGATTTTTCAAAGTATAACCTCATTGCTATAGTAGTGCGTAGTAAGGTTCTTTAATGATGAATTGATGATAAAACTCAATATGGAGATTAAGGTTGAAATGACCTATTTATTTTGTGGTAAAAATCATAGATCTCAAGGACAGGATCCTCTTTCCCAAAAAGTTGTTGTCCCCATGTCTGTATTTCACACAAAAATATAAAATATTGATTTTTTTAACTTTTTTTCCAATTAAATGATGCATTTTGATTGGCTTGAGACACCATTGGGCATTGGGGACAGGAGACCTCAATTGTATGATTTATGATTTTCTTGGGTTTATTACATACATTTTTAAAAGAAATTGTCCTTGATTTGCTTTCCTTGTTCTGTTTCAAAATATTTGTGGTGTTTGACTAAGCAAATAAAATACTGTTGTTGAAAGTTAGATAATGCACCCCATAATGTAAGTAATTTCAAAAACTGAAAACACCTCAGAACAACTTTCTATTCAGGTTTGGGTTGTCCAGTTCTTGTTTGTTTTTTACAGGAAATACAAGAGAATAATGCTAAAGAGACTAACAAAAAGTATATCATATGTGGTATGAAGTAATAAACTGTAAGAGTGCATCCCCTTGAACAAATATTTACAAAAGTTATCCTTTGTATTACCTATTTAGCACTTAGAAGACAAACTTGTTTATTCCCTTTATGATATTAGATTTTCAATTTTATTTTAGAGAATTAAAACATTTTTGTATTGGATGTACTTTATGTTACATTTTTTTTGTATTTATTATAATGTCCAATTTAAGGTTATATTGTTGTGTTAATAAGTAATTGTTGTGTTAATAGTAGTGTTGTTAGGATAGACTAAGTGGCCCTACTTTTGAACGAAATTGAAAACGATTCTGGTTTGTATTTTTTACCGAACAAGAAGTTGAACTGCTTTGAAACGTGAAAATTCTAGTTCGATCGTGTTAAACTTGGTTAGACCTGAATAACTTGGAAGTGAACTGAATAGTTCACTTCAAATTTTGAGGAAAAAAAATAGAAAACTAGTATAATATTTTGTTTTTCCAAAATAAAATTGAGATATATTATTTCAATAAAATTATACATAGTTATTAATTATATAAAAAATTATATTTATATATTATTTTATACTTATATTTTATAGATAGTTACTAACTCAATATAAATTATGGTTTCTTCTGGTTTGGTGATTGAAAAAGTGCAATAGGGAATTGGAAATTAATCCACGGTAATAATTACAACATCTTTTACCTTTATATATAGTATAAATATAATATATAGTATTAGAATTGATATGTTATCCACTTCAAAAAAATAAAGAAAGAAGTAAAAGGGAATGATTGTATAATTTTTTGGGGTACAAGATTGTATAATTTTTCACATGCATAAATATTAATTTGACATAATGATTATAGGATTTAATATGTGTGCATTAAAAGTATTTGTGTTTTCACAGTGTCAACCTATTATATTATTCATTTGTTAATCATTGTTAAATCTTAAAATAAAATTAGTATATAAGAATGATAGATAATATATTGATGATATAATTTTTTTTTACATTAAGAGTATATATTAAACTATATTTTTATGTAATGAATTCCTGTAATGTCAAAAACCATAGAGGTTTAATAATGTGTAATTTTAAAACTTATACATAATCAAATAATAGAATTTAAAATATAGATTAAAATTTAAATATTTATATTTCAAAATAAATAATATAATCATAGATATATTATCATGATATGTAAAATAAAATAGATCGTGGAACTCATAACAAACTTGGTTTGAATTATCAAGTGGCATATATAAGCTACTAGCTAGGAGAGTAGAGTAGCACATATATATGAAGGTAACCTTTTATATCATTATATATAACTAGTGTGCACATGCATGAATTGTTTGTCGTCAATATTGTATGTTAGTATTATGTATTCAATTTTTATATATTTTAATTTTTAGAATTAAAATGTATTTATTGTATTTTGTATATTTTATATTATAATTTTTTTGTATTTATGATAATATTCACTTTAATGTAAGAGATATGGTTAATTAATAGGTTGATAGTGGTTATTTAGGGTTATATATTTTTTTGTAAAAAATAAATAATGTTAATGGTTAATTAATAGAAGTATAAATATTAGATTATTTTAATTGTTTGATAGGTGTAATATTAGATTTAAAGAAGCTGTGAAATGTAAATGGGCTGTTTATCTGAGGCCCATTTAAGAGGAACCAGTATTGCGTCAATTTTACGTCTTTAAGTTGCCTTTATAAAGACAGCTACATTGTTTTATGTAAACGAAATAACTTAGAATAGAAATAGAAAGAAATAATTTGATTTGTATGTACCTTCTCCGATTCTTTATAATTGACGCATCTATCTCCTTTCTCTATGTGAAGATCATTTTATAGCTGCGATCTTGTCTCATTTCCTATTTACAATTGATGAGTAGAATAGAAATACATACAATTCGATCTCTTTATTCCCTTTCCAATCGATTTAAGTTGATAATCAAAATCAGTTCCCAAACCCTAGAATTTCTTGAGTCAATTTCTTTCATCTACGGTAATAATGATATTTTCCCTTAAACTATGATGTTGTTGCTTCACTCGAGTTTTGCAATGGTTCAAACTCTAGAGAGAGAGAGAGAGAGGCAGAAAGAATACGATTTCTTTATGCCCCGTCCGACCCTTTGTTAGTGAAATGTCTCTCTTCTCTCTAGTTCTTCATTCTTTGACGTTCTTTATAATTCATTAATCAGAAGTGGTACCTTCATTGACTAACAAATTTTCCCAAAACCCTAAAAAACAATTTTATAAAGATTCGTCAGTTGCTTTTTTTAACCATGTTGTTTCACCATGTTTTTGCAATGGTTGAAACTTTAAATAAATAGAGAGAAATAAGAAAAAAAATGATTTCTTTATGTCTTTTCCCGACTCTTATCACTGACATATCTCTCTTCTTTCTCTCTCTGGAATTTCATTTTTTGGATTTCTTTATAATTGATTATTTTTGCAATGCCTGAAACACTGATTCAAAAGAGAGATATAATTTGATTTCCTCGTGCCTTAATTGACCCCTTTTCAATGGCATAACTCATGGTTTTCAATCCTTGTATTTCTTTATAATTGATGTAAAGAAAATGGTGTAATTCTTTGGCTTACAAAGACGGCCTCAAAACCCCGAAGGTATTTTGCAGCAACAATTTCTTTCATTTGTGTTGGTAATGAGATTTTCCTAATCCCCATCTTGATTATTCAAGAATGTTTGATCCCGGTGAACTGAGTTTTTATTTGGCTTTACAAACCCAAGAGCTTGATTTGGGCTGTGAAAACTGCATAGCGCTTACAATATGAATTCTAGTTGCCTATAATTTGTAAATCCGGATGATACCCCAAATTAATGCTCTATATGAAATTGCAATATGAATTATGATTTCACAATGTAACACCAGGATGCTGGAAAAATAAAATTGAGCCTTTGGTTTCTTTAGTTCAATTGCATTATGAATTTTTTATTCATATTGTAAAGTGAGATGGTATGCTTCGGCCATGATGTCCCTAAATAGGGCATCATGATATTCATGGTGTGAAAGCAGATGGCATGGATGTTGCCTAGATGTCCCTAAATGCTTCTTTATTCGTTTATAATACTATATGGTACAATTAAGATTGTGTGATTGCTAAGTGCAATTAGTATAATATGAAAATGGATGGTATGCCTGATCCTCGTTGCCTATAAATTCAAATGCGAATATGACCCTAGTTTACTTGGCTGGCCCATATACTTGCAATTGCAGTATGAATTATGAACTCCAATCAGGATGATATGCTTGACGTTGTATAAGCTTAAATGTGAAGTGGATGGTATGCATGCGTTGTCCCTTAATCCTGTAACTGCAATGGCATGTTTGAGACTCGATAAGCCTAATTACAATGATAATATGATTGCTATATTTATATTTCATAATCATCGAGCTTCAGCCACGTCTCTCTCTTCTATCAATTGATTTACAATAGATTTCAGGAAAGTGGCATCTTTCATAAGCTAACAAATTCGGTTCTAAAACCCTGAAAGTATGTTGAGGCAATTTCCTTAAACTATGATGTTGTTGGAAAGTTCTTTTGTTTTTTCTTCCAGTAAATGTTGTTATTGGTTTAGTTGACAATGTTGCTTCACTTGATTTCTGCAATGGTTCAAACTCTAGTGGAATGATAAATAAAGAAAGACTTCAATTTCTTTATAATTAATTTATATCAGAAGTGATGTCTTCACTAAACCAACAAACTCTGTCCCAAAACCTTTTCTTTTGCTACATGAATAACATGATGTTGTTGGATTTTTTATGGGTAGTTGCTAGAAAGTTTCTTTTCCAGCAAAGTGACATGTATCATCTGTGTGTCCTGATTTATACATTGTTTTCAATCTTGATGAATTGAAATTCAACTTGGCTATACAAAGTTATATAAACTGAGAACTAAATCTAATCTGAAACCGGATGTCCCTAGTTGCCTATAGCAAGGATATGTTTGTATTTCTTTATAATTGTTATGGTATGTTTGTGGCCATGATTGTCCTTAAATACAATTGTTGTATAGCATGCTGGAAAAGCATGTGATATGGATTATGTATACCCTGATGACCCAAAATTCAAATTGCAGCATGAATTGCTTATTCATTATATGAATTATAGATGTTAAATTTGAGTTTCTAATTGCATTTGTAATAAGAGATCTTTATTGATAATGTAAAATAGGATGGTATGCTTGAGCTATATGACCATAAATTTGAAGTGGATGCCATATTGCATGCCTTGATGAACATAATTGCCTTGATAAATGTAAAAGCCAACTGCAGTTCTTTATTCAGAATGGTATGTTTGAGCCTTGATAATATGAGTTCTGGCTGGTTTATCACGCTGACTTCTTTCCAACTCATTGTGTAGCCACTGGGTAAATTGATATCATAGTGTACATTATGATTTCTTGAGTATTGGTTTGGTTATGGAGAGTGAGATGGAATATCTTTGTTGGAATTAAGGAAGACAATTTGGTTATCTTTGTTGTTTGTTACTCTCTTCATATAAGAGAGCCAATAGTCTCAAGTTAAGAAGCTGAACTTAATCTTAAGTGGTCTGCTCCAGATGAAGAAGTAATGACTATTCTGCTATTTAATATCCTTTAAAAAATACATCGATTCTGCACTGACCTACATATGTTAGTTCTATCTTTAATGTTGGGTTCTTTGTCTAGATAACTAAGTTGCATTATGTTGCCTTTCTTACAGGGGTTCATAACATTTATGGTAAGAAGTGAGAATCTGTTCAACAATGATAGGGTGACAAAGGTTTGTGTGGCTTTAAATACTATTTTTATGGACTATTCGAGTAAAGTTTCAATGAGCTATCATAGCCTCTTCAATAAACAATTTTGTTATGATTAAAGCAGCAAATAACAAGTCATCACAAGGCTGGAAAGTGATTTTTAACTCATCGAACATGAGTGTTAAAACCTTCTCTGTTATCGTCCTGACTAGCTCCTTCTCATCCCCTCTTTCTGTAAATTACAGATGGGATTCATTTTTTAAGCCAACTGTAAATCCATCTGTGCCTATGAAACGGAAGGTATGCGTCCATTTACTCCACCATCTCCACTATTTGTCCATGAAACAGATTCATTTATGTTTGCTTGATGAAAGTGTGGCATAGTTTTCCCAACAACATTTATGGTCAGACTCCAGGCCAGCTATGATTCAGTTGTTTCAGTTTTCTTTGCCTAATTTTTGGCTTTGGACTAAATCATGAATTATTGTTTCCTTGCTTTTACTTTCATCATGTTACAATTCATATGGATGTTGAAAGACACTTTGCATTCCATGACAAGTTTCATCAGCTTAAATTTAAAATACAAATATTGAGTATAACCTTTTGTTGTCTAGGATATAGATACACTATATATTCAAGCATCCAATATGGGAGGTTTTATTCTTTTAAGATTATATTTCTTCTCAATTTGTACACATAAAAAGCACTAGACACCCTGGTTTGTGTGGCAACCAATATGTATCATGTCATCCCCTTCACTCTGTAGATTTGCAGCTCTCAAGTCCCCCATTTTGTGTTCCTTTTTTTGTTTCATAGTAATAATGGGATGCCTTACCTTCCACATTTGAGGAGAATTTTGAAGTACTGGAAACAGGAAAGTTTTCCCCATATTTACTAGAAATCTGAAGTTGAGTTGCTATTATAATTGTGGCTACACTTGATGACAGGAAATGCATGCTTAGATCTTTCAAAACGGCAACTGAGCATAAGATGTTCTCTCTGCAACTTTCTCACCGGTCAAGGCCCATGGTTTGAGCTTGCCAATATATAATCTGTGTCCCACCTTCTGTGTGCCATTGTCTCGAGGGGCCTACTTTGGTTTCTGAAGCTGAATAGCCCTGGTGAACCTTCAAAGTTTATCTCGCTTATGTATTATCTTTATTCAAGTAACCGACATAGAAGTTTTGACATGATAAGTGACTCTGTGGAATGATAAATTATAGCTTATTGCTATCTATTCTTACACTACCATATTTTTTGACTAATTTTTTATGAAAAATAAAAAAACTATGTCAAGCTTGTTACATTACTTGAATGATGTTTGTTAACATTAGTGTATATCTCTTAGCTTCAAATTTAGTTCCTTTAGGGTCTATTCGAGAGATGAATTTTGGACGAAAAGGAAGGGAATGGGAAGGCTTTAGAGTCATCTCATAAGTGTATATCATGTTGGTTACTATTTTAAACTTGCATGAAAACTTATCTTTCCCCCGATTTGAAGTTCTATTGATTAGGAAGAGATACAAATGGACTGGGATGCTTTATTGTTTTATGTTGATTGTTTTATCTTTCCCCCAATTTGAAGTTCTTGGGTTTATTACATACATTCTTTAAAGAAACTATGTCCCTGATTCGCTTTCCTAGTTCCCTGTTGAAGCACCATCTGTTTCAAAATATTTGTTGTGTTTACCTAAGCAAATAAAATGTTGTTGAAGTTTAGATAAAGCACCCCATAATGTAAGTAATTCCAAAAAGTGAAAACACCCGAGAACAAGTTTCTATTCCGGTTTGGGATTCCATGACTTAACAAGTCTTGTTTGTTTTTGACAGGAAATACCAGAGAATAATGCTGAAGAGACTAACAAAAGGTCCAAGGGCAGTGGGGGTAGGCAAAAATAGTTGGCATTTGTATCATAAAAAATATTGGCAA
The DNA here is from genome assembly GCF_001865875.1 of Lupinus angustifolius. Lineage (NCBI taxonomy): Eukaryota > Viridiplantae > Streptophyta > Magnoliopsida > Fabales > Fabaceae > Lupinus > Lupinus angustifolius. The sequence goes on along the minus strand of NC_032028.1, from coordinate 4,492,117 downwards.
AGCCATTTTGCATGTTAATCAGATTAGAGTGTCTTTTCGGTATCTTTTGTTATTCCATCACGTACTATTGTGATATTGTATCTTTGGCTTTTCCATGCATTCCCATCTGTCACTTATACCTATCTCTCTCAAATTTCTTGCACTAGGACAAAGGACCATCGATTCACAACACGACTGTAAAATATTTGTATGATTCAGAAGACGATCTGTGGAATTTGACAATTTAAGCTTGGTAGCTATGCTTACATACAATGTTTTTCAAAAGTACTTTCTGTCGTTACTTACTATTTAGGTTCATTTGATTTTATTGGTATTTGATGCGGTTATAAGCAAGTTCAAGAATCGGTGTCACAATGAAAGCCTAGCCTTTCATGGATGATCTTGTCTTGTTGAATCGAGAGGAATTAAATGGAAGGTATAAATGTGGAAACAATCTTTACAAGTATATTGCTTTTAATTGTCAGTATACTCTGAATGTTAGTATATTATTATCTTACATACTCTGAATGTTAGTATACCTAGATTGCAATTCCCAGTCAAATAAAATCTGTTAGATGACAAGACCGATGAGGTGAGAACTGAATCTAGGTTTAGTGAACCCATGAAGGGTAAATTAGAAATTATTTCACTCTAGCTTCATGGCTACCATCTAACGTCACAACTCATCAGACTAGTGGGGAAGTTGAAAGGGTTCAGACTGACTGCTGGAAAAGGGATACATTGGAGATGCTAGAGTCGATAAATTCCATATTGAATAGAAGTTTGATTAAGAACTGTGTTGAGCTTGATAAGGGTGAAAATTTGATATCTTCTAAGAGAAAAGAAACAGTGTTGGACATGCATTCAGATGTTTCCTTCTACATTGGTTAATGACTACAATGGCAACATGATTGATGATGCTAGCTTGCCCTTCAAGCAATGTTGTTAGGACCAGTTTGCAAAAGGACAAGGAAAATGTTATTTGTTAGCGAATGATAGGGACGGACTCCGTCTACAGTACAGCTGAATTAATATGAAAAAGAGTTTTTATCCATTCTATACTTGGGCCTTTTGGTATGTTATGTTGCTTTTATTTGGTTTGTCTTTCATGTAGTTTCTCTCTCTTAGAAAATCTTTCTATATGTACATATATAAATATGTTGAGTATGTCTGGGTTTGTTGTTATACTGTTACCATCCCAAAATATGTACTTTTTTCAAGGTGTACATTTTTTTGACAATAAGCTTTATCCCGCCAGGTGCACCTGGAAATGCCAGGTGCATCAATTGTACTGACCATCCAGAGATTGTAACTCCTTTGAATTTTTAGTCCATGGGTCAAACACAAACATCAAACATCTAATGAAGTTTTATCATCGAGGCCTCCCTAGGCTTCTAGTCTGTCTGATGGTACTGCTATGAATCCATCTTCTTTAGAGCAACAAATTCCTGATAAAGTCATGAAGTCCTTTCATCGAGCCTCTAGAACAAATGCTGCTATGAATCCATCTTCTTTATAGCAACAAATTCCTGATAAAGCCATGAAGTCCTTTCATCGAGCCTCTAGAACAAATGCAGCATTTTTCAACTGTTGAGTCCCTCCTGACCAGGATACAGATAGAGAAATGTTGAACTCTTTGGTATCCAGGTACCAGCTAATCAATGCAATCATGTTTAGCTGCCTCTAGAGGAGATACAGCAGCAATCACCTTCAGCAGAGTTCCTTTCTTCCAACTTACTTGCCCTTAGCAACTGGAACTGAACATCAACCTACCAATGAAGATGCACTCTCCAAATCAAGTTGTCTAGCAACCTGCCTTAAACGTGGAACTTGATTCACATATATCTGGTGGAGTTAGAAAACATTCTTCAGACACTAGTTCTTGTTTGTTTTGGTCAGGAAATACCAGAAAATAATGCTAAAGAGAGACTGATAAAAACAAAAAGTACATGGGCAGTGGTGGTAGGAAGAAGAAATAGTTGGCTTTGTATCTTAAAAAATATTGGCAGATCCATTTGCATGTTAATCAGGTTAGACTGGCTTTTGGAACATACTATTGTCAGCTTGTATCTTGCTTTTCCATGCGTTCACATATGTCACTGTACACCTATCTTTCTCTAATTTCTTGCACTCAGCACAAAGGACCATTGATTAACAGAAGAAGAAAGTAGGAAAAAGACAACAGAGTAGTGAGGTAGTGACAAAAACTAATGAAGAATGATGCACTCACCTTATCTCTAATACAAGTTAAGGCAAATTGCTTTTTGGTGCTGTTTGTGAATTAACGTGACCATTTTTTCAATTATTCAAGAAAAAAACAGGCAAATCTAATGTTATTCCATTGAGAATATTATTCCATTGGTGCTGTTTGTAATTTTCTAGAATATTTCTTTCTTCTCACTCAATGTGAAGGTTCATCTCCTGGTAGTCAAGTCTCTGTTCCGCCTCTGACTAATTCTGAGCTGGAGACCAAATCTTGTGTCCTTGAGGCTATTTCATATCCTTCACGTGCCAAAGCATGCCCTTTAGGCTTTTCAGGTTCTTATTGCAAATTGGTGTTTTATGTCTAAATGAGAGCTACTGCCTAATATAAAGGTCTTTGTATCACACTTATTTTTATTATATCTAGACTCAGGTTCATTTGTTGAATTAATTGAACTCACTTGTCTTTGGTTTTAACCAGACTGTTGTGGCTTCTATTGTCTATGACCCAAATGATGGGGAATGCTATCATGCCAAATGCCAGCATGCTAGTTGGTTGTTTTGGTAATTACTTACTACTCTTTGGATGTTTCCCCTTTTCTCTCTATCCTTCCTTTTCGTACGTGGTTTTTTCAACTACCCAAGATTAAGCCATTCATCTTCACTTTTCCCCCTATAATTATTATAAGATTAGAATAATGTCCTTATTAATTGATAATTTTAATAATTACAATAAAAATAGAAATAAGCAAAACTTGTAGGAGAAGCAAATGAAAAAAAATAATGAATTTTATATAAAAAATATTAAATATCTTGTAAAAAATCATCAATTTTTTTAATATTATATTTTAAGAAGAGCTAGAGAAAATATATTTATAAATTAAAAATATATTCATTATTGGGCCAGAGCCCGTGTTGGCATTATGTTTACGTCTAATTGTGCGTCATATTTACGTTAAACTTGGCTTTATATATGTTGGTGCTACTGCTGCGTGTTTGAGAACAGAGCAATAGAACAAAGTAAAAGAGAGTAGGATAGAGTGAGTTTGTTGAAACATGACTAAATGAAGAGGAAGATGGCTAAAGAAAGGTTCATTGGCAGAGGTTGAGAAATTAAGAAGAACAAACTAATTTTGTTAGTACTACTGAGGATGGAATAGTTTATTAACCATTCAACATGTGTCAAATTGATGGGATAACAAAATATGAATAATAACAATAGAGAATTCAAGATGAATATATAATTGTAGTGATTAGGAATATGGAAAGAAAGAAAAGAAAAGAAAGAAAGAAAAGAAAAGAAAGAAAGAAAAGAAAAGAAAGAAAGTCATCTCAGGTATGAACCATTTCCCTCTAACCCTTGAATTGATTTTTGCTAATTGATTCGACGAAAGTGGAACTTGGAACTTGAATGATATAGAATTTGATGAACTTGTAGCATACTCCAACCATTTCCAAGTTCTACGTATTTCTCAATTCTCTTTCTTTCTAGACTTTTAATCTTATTTGGCAGAGCTAACACACTCTAATGGAATAATATTCTCAATTAATAAAGAATGATTGTTCTTTGTGGGTAAATAATCTTGGTGGAATGGAGAGAAAAGGAGAATGATTGAATGATATTATTTCCTTGTGGGTAAATAATCTGAATGTTAGTATATTATTATTTCTAATTTCTTCTCTGTTAGATTGCAATTCTGAGACAAATAAAATGGGTAAGATGACAAGGCCGAAGAGATGAGAGCTGAATCTAGGTTGAGTGAGCCCATGGAGGGTAAATTATAAATTATTTCACTCTAGCTTCATGGCTACCATCTAACGCCACAACTCATCAGACTAGTGGGGAAGCTGAAAGGGTTCAGACTGACTGCTGTAAAGGGGATACATTAGAGATGCTAGAGTCGATAAATTCCATATTGAATAAAAGTTTGATTAAGAACTGTGTTGAGCTTGATAAGGGTGAAAATTTGATATCTTCCAAGAGAAAAGAAACAGTGGTGGACTACATTGGTTAATGACTACAATTGGTAACATGATTGCTGATGACAGCCGGCCTTTCAAGCAATATTGTGGGGATAAGGTAACACCACTGTATTATTTGTTAGAAAATGATAGGGACTTGGTCTACAGTTCAACTGAATTAATATGAAACTAGAGTTTATATCCATTCCTTTCTGTATGTGTGTTCTATTGCTTTTATTAGGTTTGCCTTTCATGTGGTTTTTTCTGTCTTAGAAAATCTCTCTCTTAATATGTATATATATAAATATGCTGAGTAAGTTTGGGTTTGTTGTTATACTGTTACCATCCAAAAATGTTTTTTTTTTCTGGTTAATTTTAAATCCTTGACCGTCGACAATTTTTTTCGATAATTAGCAGCCACACCACTGGGATCAGTAGAACTTACTATAGCAAGGTCTTTTTCAAAAGGTTCCTCTTGATTTTTTCTTAGATCCACTCAGCTACCTTTTTTCAGATATTTGATCCTCTTTTTTCAATATTTGTCTTCTTAACACATGATCATGGCATCGTTTGATGACTTTGATCCATGTAATTGACTCCATCTAGTGGGACAATGTTTAGTCGTTGTTGTTGTCATCTCATGACCAAAAACCAGGTTTTCAGTCATAATTTTATTCTTCTCATTCTTGTTGGTTTTGGGTAGTGTTGCATATTTGTGTTGATATTTCATAAAAGCGAGAGAAAGGGTGAAAGAAGGGAAACAAAATGAAGTTTAAGTGAGTGCTTGTATAAGTTGGGTTCTTCGGTATCTAGTTAACGATTGAGCTTAAAGTTTCACTGCAATTGATGATTATTTTGTCACATGGTATGTAGTTGCAACTATGATCTTGCTGTTATATTCATTTACTTATTTTGATAAGAAACAATGTGGTTGTTATAACCATCTAAGGTTCAGTTTCTCAGTATTGAATGTATTGCTTATGGTGGATGGGTCCCATCCACAAATTTTATACCACTGAAGAGATGATCTGGTTACAAAATTTATGAGTGGATTTAAAGTAATGCTGATATCTAAAAATAAGGAAAAATATTTCTTACACATATAGGATTAGCTTTTCTTTAAAGTTTCTAATGGGTTTGGAGTGGTTTTTTTTAGAAGATCTCTTTATTGGATGTGCAGAGGAATCAGATGAAATTGATCAATAATTTTGATCAGCCTTCTTCAAAATCTAAAGGTGAACAGTTATCCATTGGAACCAAGGAAGGTTAGTGGTCACCATTGTAGCATTTCAATGAGTTATTGCAGGAAAGTCTAGAAATCCAGTAGGTAATATCTCTTAATTCTTGAGTACTTCAAGATGCTTGTTTTTAACATTTTTCTTTCAAATCAAGAAATCTTGAGGAGCTTCAATGTTAATGCGGCAACCCTTATAGATGCGCCGCCTTACTTTGGTGTGACATATCCATCTCAGTCACTGTTAGAACCGATGCAATTAAAGGCAATTAGCTATTGTAGAGATCAATAAGATAAATAGTGATTAATAAGGACAGAAAGGGTCAGCAAATTAGAATTGTTTTGCGGTGGAAACCGTTGGAGGGGGGAAATTGTTTCTCCTATTCTCAGTCATTCAATAAATATATAATTCATTTTTTTCCTTTCTCAATCTCCTATCAAAATTTCAGTTTTGTTTCCTCCGTTCCTAACTGTCATACCATATACTTTTGATCCGAATGACGCCTTTCCTTTTTGTATATTGGAGGTGCTAGCACCACTTCAGTAGGGGTAGAGGATATGTGGCAGAGGTTTGAATCTCTTGCAGCATCATTTGGCCTATGGTAGACAATTGCAGTTGAGCTGCTAGCTCATTTGGTAATGAAAATAACCCTTAAATCCTGACTTTAATTGCCCTTATTCTATTGCACATAAAATGAGACCTAAGAAGTGGTAGAATAGTCAATCTGGCCTATCTCAGGGATAACAAAGGATGAGGAAAAAATAACCGCCTTCAGAGAGTGTTATGCGAATAATTGTGGCTTCTCACACTTTTGGTGATGACGCTTGCATTTTCCCACTTTCAGTCATCAAACCAGAGACACATTCTGCCCCCTTTTCTTCCCACTTTCAATCTGAAGGAAATCTATGCAAACTTAGACTCTTGTTACAAGCCAAACTCATACTAACACCTTACTATCATTGTTTAATCCACCCCAACTTCTAAGATCTGTTAGTTTTCTCCTGTCACTGGCCCTTACAATTATTAATTTGCTTTGTACATTTTTAATATTGATGCTTCTCTTTCAAGAGGTATCCACCCTGCCTCACTGCTTCGAAGTGAAAAGGCGGCATGAAACACAACTCAATGATCTTGAGGCCAAGCAATTAGAAGGCGGAAGTTTCAAGAGTCTTCATCACCCCATGAATATTGTAATGGTTGTGGGCTGGATATTGTAATATTGGTTCCATGGTCATCTAATGGAGAGATATGTGATGGCGAAACATCATATATTCCTAGTGGAGGGGTGGCTCTTACAGTGCTCTAATCCCACATCAATTCAAATGATCAAGATGGAGTTTCTACTTCTAGGCTAGGGAAACTTGATGGGACTATATGTTGAGTATGTCTATTTATGACTGTTCAGTAGAGACACGAACAATACGGTCTCTACTTGGATTCACAATCTAGTGAAGAGCATATCCCAAGTGCAACTACCATTTCATCGCCAAATTGTGAGAATGCTGCACAAATCCATGAGGCTAATGGCAGCACTGGTTCAAATAATGCTGACACTATGAAGTCACCTTTGTCTGTTGAAAGAATTGCCTCCTGGTATTCAAAATCACCTCAAGCACATGTCCAGTGTAAATGCCCAAGTGCATGGCAAGTTTTCAAAATCCTGCACAGATCTGCGTGATTGGTAATGACAATGTTTCAAATATTGCTGCCAATCTGAACTCACCTTTGATTGATGAGAGAATTGCTGATGGGGCCATAAGATTATTACAAAGAGGCATTTCCATGTGTATTATCTACTGTTAGTGTAGTAGATGGACAAATTCCCGATGAACAAATTCCTGTGATGGTTCTAGAAACTAACCGTGTTTCAAATATACCAGGATACAGGTATATAGCTACCAGCCTAATCAATCCAATCATGTTTCACCAGCCACGGAGCTGCCTCCAGAGGAGATGCAGCAGCAATCAACTTCTGCAATGTTCCTTTCTTCCAACTAACTTGCCCTTAGCAACTGGAACTGAACATCAACCTACCAATGAAGATGCACTCTCCAAATCAAGTTGTCTAGCAACCTGCCTCAAACTACGAACTTGGTTCACATATGTCTGGTGGAGTTAGAAAACATTCTTCAGACACTAGTTCTTGTTTGTTTTTGACAGGAAATACCAGAAAATAATGCTAAAGAGACTAACAAAAACAAAAAGTACAAGGGCAGTGCTGGTAGGAAAAAGAAATAGTTGGCTTTGTATCTTAAAAAATATTGGAGCCATTTGCATGTTAATCAGGTTAGAGTGGCTTTTTGATATCTTTTGTTATTCCATCACTTATTACTATGAGATTGTAATTGTGCCTTTTGCATGCATTCACATCTTTCATTGTACACCTATCTTTCTCTAATTTCTTTCACTTAGCACAAAGGATCATCGATTCACATTAGGAGGAGAGTATAATTCCGTTCTTCTTCAAATACTTATAATACCATATTTCAAGGTATGGTTGGAAACTGAACTAACTTAACTTTTTGGGTTGGGGTATCCAAAAGAAGAAAGTTGGTAAAAGTCAACAGAGAAGTGAGGTAGTGACAAAAACTAATGAAGAGTGATGCACTTACCTTATCTCTAATACAAGTTAAGGCAAATTGCTTTTTCGTGCTGTTTGTGAGTGTTATAACGTGAATGATAACAGATAGCTATCTTTCCAATTATTCAAGGAAAAAAAACAGGGAATTTACTGACATAGTAGTTATTGGGAAAAGATTAATTGAAATTATACTTAATTACATTCAAATCTAATGCTGATTTCTTTTGATTTTCAGTTTGGAACTTGGTATTTCTTTATGAGAAATTGCGTTTTCCATGGCGATTGGCAGTCTGTGAACGTAATAACGTGAATGCTAAGCCATTGGCTTTGAAGTAGTATTGAAGAAAACAAACACATTATTGTCACAACTATATTCATCATTAGAGTTGTGGAAGAAAAGATCAACACAAATGATATCTCATCACACTCAAATTGAATTTAATGCTGGTAATAATTGTGACAATTCAAACATGAATGTGGCCAAAACCACAATATGCTCTTGGTAAAATACATTAACATACCCCTGGTTTTAAATTGAGACATAGTTTCTGGTTAAATTTTTATAGTACGTGTCCAGTGTCCTATAAGTAGAATAGTGGGCATGAATTTGGAGGGTGATGTCTGTCATGGATCTATCCCCGTAGAATAGCACTGCTAATGAAAAAAAGACAGAATAGTTGTAAGCATAAATTCTAGTGTACTCTTGAGTCATAAATTCAACTGACCTCTTAGAATAGCACACTGTCAATAAATAAAAAAGTTAACAAAAAATTAAATATGTATTATTCAAGCAACCACTTCAAGATTAGAATTTATGAACTTTAATTAATAGTAATATACTAAAATTATTAAATTTAGTCTATAAATAATTAAGAAATTTAGGGAAGGGGGGAAAGGGTCAAAGCTTGAAAATGGAGTGGGGTTAGGATGAGCTGCATATCGAGAATATATGGAAAAAAATAATATGAAATAACATTTTTAATCATAAATATAATAGCAAAAGCAATAACTTACTGCTTTTGTACTAGAGATCATTCTTTTCCCTTGAAAAGAGCCCCAAATTAAAGCCAAGCTAGAGAAACTTTAGGTTTGTTTAGAATTGAGATTACCTTCGATATTAGACTCTCAATGTGAGGAAAATGAGGAATTTATGATTTTTTAAAGTATCTAATGCAAATATTATCACAAATCTAGACCGTTTAGAAATTATTTTTGTAAGGTGTTAGTGTTAAAATGGTAGGAGATATGAAAAAGATTTCTTGATGAATCAAGAAAGATGAAAGAAAAGAGTTTTATTTGTTGAATATTGAATAAAATGATAACAAAATTACATTAAATCCTTTATATGAAGGATAGAAAAATTAACTATCCTAACTAAACTAATTAACCAACTAACCAATGCTCAACTATCTTAATAGTATCTCTTTTCAGACCCTCCTGTGAGTAACATTTGTTTGCATTAGGGAAGATCCATGTAAATGACTTTTCTTAAACAACATGCACTTAATTTCTTGCTTTAAATTCACATACACTCAAACACACCATTTATTTTCCACCAACTCTCTTCTCTGCCTTTAAGCTTGCTATAAATACACCAAACCTCACATTCCTTTTACTTCCAAGTTCCAACCAAGTTTCTTTCTTATCCTTTGTTTTATTTCCTCTCAGTTTCTCTCAACTTGTATTGCCTTTCAAAGTCTCTGGCTTGCTTCTTAGCCTGTACTTACATACCTTGAGTTCATAAACATTCATATATCTAACCATGAAGGTCGTAGACACACTCCTTCTCTTGACTCTTGCTATGGTTCTTTCCACAGCCATCTCATCAGATTCAGACCCTCTTCAAGACCTCTGTGTGGCTGACCTTGCCTCAGGTAATTCTTTTACATCATTCTAATCCCTTTACCTGTCATAATATTTTATTGTATGTGTACTATAACTACAGTCTATAGAGTAAGTGGATCCCCACTTTACTCTTCATGATTAAATTTGATCATTTTCTTTATTCCTTTCTTTTTTTGTTTCTTTAGCTTTCTGTCAACCACATTAACTCAACCTCACTCTTTGAGACCTACCACCACCAACTACTTTAGTTTTGCTTTTTTCTGACTACACTGTTTAATCATGTTAATTCTAGTATAGTATCCCCACTGACATTATTAAGTTTCATTTGTCTCTTCCCAAATGATAAGGGAAATTATTATGTCCTCTTGATGATAATAACTAGTAGCTATGTGATGGGCAAAACAGGTGTGAAAGTGAATGGATTCACATGTAAAGAAGCATCCAAGGTAAATGCCAGTGATTTCTTCTCAAGCATTCTATCCAAACAAGGATCAACCAACAACACCTTAGGCTCCTTGGTGACTGGAGCCAATGTTGAAAAAGTCCCAGGACTTAACACCCTTGGTGTGTCTTTATCAAGGATTGACTATGCACCAGATGGCCTTAACCCACCTCACACACACCCACGTGCAACTGAAGTAGTGTTTGTGCTTGAAGGGCAACTAGATGTTGGGTTCATAACCACTTCCAATGTTCTCATATCTAAGACCATTAACAAGGGTGACATATTTGTGTTCCCAAAGGGTCTTGTTCACTTTCAAAAGAACAATGCCAAGGTAAATGCTTCTGTGATTTCAGCCTTCAACAGTCAACTACCTGGTACACAATCCATTGCTGCTACCTTGTTTGCAGCCACGCCACCTGTTCCGGATCATGTGTTGACCAAGGCATTCCAGGTTGGAACCAAGGAGGTTGACAAAATCAAGTCTAGGCTTGCACCAAAGAAGTAGAAACCACTGGTTGTAATGTCTGTAACAATTGTTCTTTTACACCTCTCCTTTTCATTCATCTTTGTTGCTTTACAATTCATGTTTGGAAGCTGGAACTCAAAAACGGAAGAAAAATAGCAAATGGGGCACACTGTTTTGTTTGATATCGAGATTTAAAAGATGACAATATGATGGTTAATCTATGGTATTGTTTCTTTGTTATCCTCCCTTATGATTCATCTTTCTGTGAAGGAATATTAAAGTTACTAACTTTCTTCTATCTCCCCCAATGTCATAATAATAACATATACAGGGGAATATTAACCAATGTCATACATACCTAAGTATGGTTGGCATGAAGTACACGTTAGCATGTCATTAATTTAGTGTATATTTTAAGTGATAGCAGCAAATAAAGTGCCATACATGAGACAGTCATAATGGGAACCAGAATCACTATATCAAAATATTGTTATAATACTAATGATTTCTCATGCTTGAACTTCAACCATCTTTGAAAAAGACAATAAAGCTAGCACCTAAGCATGGGCCACTAAAGTGATACAGCCAGACACTGGCCTTTTGTCCACATCCCTTCTGGAATGGAACAAATTGAAGATTGCCATTTGGTATTCCCACTCAAGCAAACATGAACTGGTTAGCTTTTTTATTTTTAATGTGAAAACTATTCCAAATTGTCCAAAGGAGAGATAAAAAACATTTCCAAATGCTAGTCAAGAACACAATTAGAAAGGTTTGCTTATAAACTTGAAAATAGTTCCATAGAGTAACTTCTTATCCGCATTAGCAACTTCTGAATTTGGAAGGAGGTGTTCTAAAACAGTTTAAGAAAAAGGAAATAAATCACTTCATGCGTGCTTGCCCCTACCATCAGGGATTGCAAATAGCACGATTGGTTTTGAGGGCCTAAGGAAGGGTACATCACACTTGAAGTACCCTTTCCTCTCCAGCTGCAATACATCTCCACGCTGAATATTTCGCAAGTTTGAGTCTCCATATGCAAGTGTCTCCTTTTTTGTAGATGGGTTTAGCACATCAATGAAATCCTCTCCTTCCTCAAGCTGAAACCAAAGAAAACATAAACTGTTAATACAAACTCCATTCTGTACAATGCTCATTGCAAAAAAATATTGGGTTAATATCTAACAAAACAACTCCTGATTTGAGTTTCACAGGGATGCAGGCAGAGGCAGTGGCGAATATGGTCGAGTGGTGGCTGGCAGAGCCAATGGTGATTGGAGTGGGGGAACGGGCAGTGGGAGTAATTGACATTGTACAAGATCGAAAATGAAGGCTTGCTAATCCTATCCGGTCAAAGTTTTAGAAAATGAAAGCTTTAGAAAATTGAAGATGGCTGTGAGTCTAGACAGTCAGACAGTAAGTTCAATTTAACAAACAATATAGGCAATAAAATTAAGAATGTCTTCCATAGGACACTTTAAGAATAAGTATTGCTTTCAGCTGAAGGCAACATCTGACCACTACATTGACTTAAAGCAAAACAGAGTTTATATGATTACTATATTTTCCTTGACAATATTATATTTCTTAATGATACCAATGGGCTTATTCATATTGGAGAGGCACATACCTTCTTCTTTGTAATAAGATAATCAAACTCCACCAAAGTCAGGCTAACTAGTTCATCGATCTCGGGTAGCCAAGTGAGTTTCAATTTTGTGGTCTTCACAGATCCTTCAAGATGCAAAACACCACTCAACCCAGTGACATTTCCATCTTGGTCCTTCTCTATTTTTTCCACTATGGCATTTCCCCAGTCCATTAAGGTTACCTCCTCACCTTCTGCTATGGTCTCTGTATCAGCATAATCAATCCATACCCTTTTAGTGTATGTTGTAGCTTTATCTCCAGCAGCTTCGTACTTCTTGTGCTTAGGTATGATGCGGACAAATGGTTTCTCAGGACCATCAGCGAGGGTCAACAACACGCGTCTTTCTGCAATCACAGCAGTGTGTCTAGGACAGACGGGGTCAATAATCTTCTTGTTTATGGTCCAGAGCTTGTCCCATTCCATGAGGTTGAGATTTTTTGACGCCCCCTGTGCAAGTATAGAGAACAGTCCTCAATATTCTAGGCGTATGACTAACACAAGACGAATATGCAAAGAAAAAAAGGAATCGCACTAAGTTAAAAAGGAGATCTACTGAGTCATTTCTTTTTTATATATAAATGAAAGTAAAATATTTTACATACTTGCTCAACAATGAACTGTATTAGTGCTTCAATTTTCAAACCTCTACGCACAATTCCTTGTACTGTAGGAAATCTTGGATCATCCCATCCATCAACTTTCCCATTTTGGACAAACCACAGAAGCTTTCTTTTGCTGAGAAGAGTATATACCATATTCAACCTACTAAATTCAAAGATGAGAACTTTTCTAAGTCCCATGTCCTCTTGAATCCAGTAATACTGAGGATTGCGATCATGGTACTCACTAGATCTAAGGGCATGTGTGATTCCTTCTATAGAATCAACATATGGACATGCAAAATCATACGTCGGGTAAACTTTGTACTTGGATCCAATTCTATGATGAGTCATTGGATTGCAACGATAATAAACTGGATCTCGAAGTGATTTGTTTGGGTTCTGCATATCCAATTTGCCACGGACACAGCACTGTAAGCCCCTCTCTGATCCTGCAATCATTTCCTTCCACAATTTCAAATTCTCCTCGACACTATTGTTTCTGCGTTTAGAATCTATTCCATCCATTCTCTCTTTCTGCATTTGTTCACGTGGTGTGTCATCAACATATGCCTTACCTTGGCGAATTAAATTTTCAGCCATTTTCATCAATTCGGGGAAGTAATCTGATGTATATGTTATTTTCTCGTATTTGATACCCAATGTATCAATATCTTTCAACAAGTTGTCCACAAATTCATTACTTTCTTTAGCAGGATTTGTATCATCAAAACGGACAATAACCTGGCCTTGGTATCGCTCAGCAAAATATTTGTTCAACAGAGCAGCTTTCGAGTGTCCAATGTGAAGATAACCACTGGGTTCAGGTGCAAATCGCACGCAAACTTTTCCAACTACAGCATCTGGAAGATCTATTTCTGCTGAAAGTTTGCTTCCTCCCTTAACCTTTTCAGACACATCCCCATTCACTTTCTTGACTTGATGAGGAACTACTGTCTGGTCTTTTGACTTACTGTCTGATGGTTCTGCCAATCCTTTTTTGCCAGAATATGTTGTTATGACTTCATTTAAGACAGTACCGTATTCAACCACTAAAGAATTGAACCATCGTACAAGGTTTGGATATTTCTTTGACTTCCTTAGACTTTCCCATCTCTTTCCTGTTCCTGCAAAAGTTTATAGAAAACAGAACATGTACACAAATTGGGTAATAACAATGGCCTATCAAATTACATGTAATAAAAGCTCAAAAAACAAATTGGCTGAAAACTTAACATTATAACTAGAAGGGGGGGATGGAAGATAGGTATTTTTTTTATGAATGCTTCCACAGTATTATATAAAATTATCAACCGCGGTCAAGTTACTTTTCAAGTAATGCTAAATCCTCGTAATATTTTATACTAAAAATTCTTCTAATACTAAATAAAGGAAGTATCAAATAAAAAAAGTAAATGCATTCAATGTCTTTGGAATAAGAACTGGATACTTTCTTTAATTAGTAATTTAGTACTAGCCTTTAGAAGGTTTTTCAGGCTGAAAGTCTGCAACATTAGGAGGATTCAAAATTATTCTTTGTTTAAACAGGACGATAAAGCTACAGGCTAAACCTAGTTGATTATGAATAGATCATTATCTAGATAAGGTAGCCATAAACCTAGTTTGTCAACATGGTTACAACAAAGAAAAATGTAGTGATCACAAACATATCTATTGTAGTTTACAAAAGACCTAGCAGCATCACAAGTAAAGTTGAAAATAGGTATTATTAAAAATCTTTACCTGCAAGACCAGACCATATTGCTAGGTCTGCAATTGATACTGAATGACCAACAAAAAATGTACGCTTCTCCAGGTACTCATCAATATATTTGCATCCATTCTCAAAAGCAGGGCCTGATGAGAGTACAGGAGCATACTCCAGCCACTCATCAATCTGAAAAGCGTAACGGAGGTGAGGAAAAAAGATAACGGCAAGGTAAACAACTACTGCTTACAACATAAAACATTCATAATTCATTATTAAGCAGCATTATTTCATTGTCATGAAATCGTTTCAGTATTTTATTTCACTATAATATCTTCAAGGTCACTACATTCATATGCAATGTAGATATGTTACATCACGAAAATAACCTGGCAAGCTTCAATTGCATTTTGCCCATAGAAATCGGGACTGGTGGCAACTCGACCAATGTAACGCAGAAGTACATATGCTCCATGCAATTTTAGCCTGCAAATTAAATTTATTCATTAACAATTAGTAGATAGTGAAGGTCATCTTGACGCAACTGTAAGGTTGTTACTTATTGATCATGAGGTCACAAGTTCAAATCTCGGAAACAGCTTCTCCGCGTGTGGGGTAAGGCAGCATACATCTACACTTCCCAGACCCCACTAACTGAACTGTAACAATTAATAGATAGTAAACTTTAACAAAGAAACCTAACAATCATCTAGCAGAAAAAGTGAAGTTCATAAATAAAACGTTGTCATATTTTCCCCCTTTCTTTGCAGAAATTACAATAGACACACGAACCAAATTGAAAAAATTACCCTTGACCATCCAAAGGAAATAAAATACTAATATAATTATAAATCAAAATAAAAAATCAACACTTCCAAAAATCTGAATCCTACACAAAAGGGGTTTAAAAATTCCATTTTAAGAGTCATAGGAATTCAAATAAGACATTTCCCATCGATGACTATGGCTGAAAACGAACTCTATTATCTAAGTGTCTAAGTATGTATTGCTACAGTGAAGAATTTACTAGTGCAATGAGAAATAAGCAGAAAAAATGAGATCGGGAATATACCCATTAGACAAGAGAAATGTGGGAACGGAATCATAAGGGAGAGAGGCGTCTATGTTTGGAGAAACTCCGGCGAGCTTAACGGCGGCGATCACGGATAACGGAGGAGTAGCGGCGGTGAAAGTAAACGTCTTGATATCCATGCTGTTATCCAACATCAAATAACAGACAACTGAGGTTGATACACTTAATACTAGGTTAGGATAACCATTTCTCTTTTCAGATTATTTACATTTCACCCCCTTTGTTTCATCCCTTTTACATTTCACCCCCTTCATTTCACCCCTTTCACATTTCAAACTCGATATATTTTTCTCTGAGATGGAAATTGGAAATCAAATAAAAGAATTTTGGCTTTAAAAGGCATTTTTAATTAAAAAGACATTCTTGTAACCATTTCTTTAAGAATAAGATTTAGGTTTTTTACTCATAAAGACATTGTACAACAACTATTAGGCATGTTAAATTTTCTTTAATGAGGTGTTGCAAGTATTATGTTAACATTAGAAAGAATAAATCTATATTCTTGTAATCAATGCTCCTAAAAATCCTCTCAGCTATAGTGAAGAAAGGGTTTTCAACACTCCCTTTTGAAGTGATATTTATGATTATGTTGTTAAAGGCTTTAAAGCTAGTGTTTTTTTTTTGTTACTATCAATAGTTGCATCACCTTATGGCTAAGGACATTTTCGGGGTGTATGTTTTTTTATTTTAACAAGTGTTACTTTAAAAAATTGAACTATTAACATTTCAATTTTTATGAAAATCTAACGAAACTTTACACAACTCATTATTAATAACTTTAAGTTAGTGTGTTCATGATTAATAGGTTGTTGTGTTGGGCTGGAATGAGGGAATTGACAATATGTTTGGGATTATGAGATGGGGTGTGGTGGAGGTGTTCCGGTAGGGTCATTGAATAATACATAATGAGGGTTATTGTGTGAGATGGTAATGGTGGATGTGTTGGAGAAGGGTATAATAGAAGAATTAACATAACTCTATTGAAAAACAATACATGAGTTATTAAATATATATTTACATAGATGTTAACAATTTTTTACTTAAATTATGTTAGCATTGTATGATAAAAGAATTGGACGAAAAATGTTAGAACATATTTAGTGAGAAGTACATTGTAGTAAATACACTTTTATGAAAATTAAAAAGATCAAAATTCTTTCCCTACACCTCATTAAAAAATACGTAATTTTTGCAATGAGAAATGATGTTTGGTATAAGACGAATTTGATGAAAACAGTTTTCCATTGATCATGTTACTTACCCACAAGACTTGTGCCAAAGTTTAATCTGATTGGTTATCACCCTTTAGTTGCTATTGTTTTTCATACTGAATTACCTGTTCAATTATACATCATTGCCTTTAGGCATGTTGGTCAATGATTACTAATGTTACCAGAGTAAAGAAAACCTGTAACAAATGTTCAAATCAATATATGAAGTGCCACTGACAGACTCATAAGGAGAAAAGGTTTTGGTGCAAATTTGAATGGCTAAAAGTAGAGAATTTTTTTATGTCCTCAGTAATTCAGCTATTCTGCACCTCAAATTTTATGGCATTAAACATATCCATTCTCTCATTTTACAACAAATGATCCACAACTGCTAGAAGAAGAAAATAACAAAATACTAGACTGAGAATAGGTGAAGGAGATTAATGCACATATATATATACAACCTTAAGTTACAATATGTTACAGTGAAGTGGAACAAATTAGAGTTACATTGAACAAAGAGGAATGCAATTAGTCTCTCTATTCTCTTTTTGATGCACAAAACATATTGTATTGTATCATCTTATTATTATTTATTATTCCAAAAATTTAAGCTTTCTACTTATGAGCTGCAGCAAGTTCAACTGATAGGATTAAAGAAGATTTGCCTGCTTCTCTTAGATAACGCACATCTCCATTCATGAGCTTTAATAGTTTTCTACTAATGAGTAAGCTAATACCTTCCTCTGATTCTTGCCCATCATTTTCAAACATTTGGTTCAACAATGCTTCTGGCACACCACTGCCAGCATGTGTTATGCTGCATAAATAACAATCATAAACAGTTATTGCATTAAGCTAAATTTAGCTGTTAAATGTTGTGCAAGTTTCTGTGTTTTACTCCTGAATAAACATAATGATTTAATTGTGAATGCACCAATTGTATAGAAGTTTTTTACAATGTCAACCAACCATAGATTGTTGTATCATGTATGGTTAAAAATCTTTGACTTTTGTAGTAACTACTTCAAGAGTCATATATGAGGTGATAGATGGGTTGACAGCTTAAAAATCTTTAGACTGACAGCTTATCAAAACTAAATAAATAAAAAATTGCACTGGTCATTTCTAGCTAGCACAACAGAAAAATGTGAGTAATGCATCAGTTCATATCATGTTTGTTCTCTCCGCATAACGCATTATGATAAAAAATTAATCGGTAATACAAACAGTGGATCCAGATAAGTAGAGTTTCAAATGCTTTAGTGTGGAATAGCTACCTGAGCTCCAACTTAACAAGGTGGACGGATTGCCCTAACTGTTGTTTGGTTAGAGAGGCTGCAACAACAACTTGACCCTCGTTTGGTGTAAAATTGATGGAAACCAGTAAAAAGTCGGCGAAGACTTGTTGAAGCCTAAGGCAATCACCATACAAGGTTTCCATCCTGATCTGCTCTGCAACATCATTGATTATTTGGATATGCTTTGCATTACACTTTAGCATGACTTGACTAAGGGAGGCAGCCAATACATCATGCAGAGTGAACTCAGCCATCTCGAGATCCAAACAGCTGTTGAGCATACAGGCAAAAGGAATGTGTAATTGTTACAAAAGGCACCACTACAGTTCAAATACAGCAATTGCTGGTAACTTTGTATTTTTAGTATTGTGTTCATAATTTGACAGACTAACTAGTCTAGTACTACAGATTGAGTTTAAAAGCACAGTGTGAATAAAAAAAAGGCATCCACATTGTAAGCCTTGTTTAAAAGATTTGAATTATCTGACACACTATACTGGCATACCCTACAGAAACATAATGCAGAAACTACATAACAAAAACCATGAGAACATAAAAATATGATTTTTGTTCTTCTGAAAACTGACAAAGAGAGCCTTAAGCATGTTGAATTGGTCAACTGCAGCTAACAAACATTCCACCTCCCCAGCAAAAATAAGATAAAGAATAAAAAAAGGTTCCAATTGAGAATACATGCTTTGGATGCAGCCTAATGTTCAGATTCAGGAAAAATAACAAATACATGTGCTGGAAAAAATGTTTTTTCTGGATAAACTATTAGTTTCAGGAATCAGATTCTCAAATTCAAGAGAACCTCAGCAAAGTATTCACCCAGCAAAATAGGAAGGCCATATTCCTAACCCCTTTTGCATGATAAGAGTGTGCATACAATTTTTTTTTAATCAAATTATAATTTCTCAAGCACACTCACTTCTTCCAGATGAAATTATTTTCATCTAAAACTTCTAAAAGACACTTAATATCGTGCTTTTTCTTTGGGTTTAAACGTCTAATCTTGAGCTTTAACGATGTTTGAATTAGATACTTCTATGTTGTCATGGAAACTTAACTGACAATTGTTTAACACCACATAAATGCAAGGGAAAACAACAACAGTAACAGATATCATACCCGTCAATGATGGTGTCAAGATCTGAGTCCTCAAGAATTTTGCTAAGCTGGCGCTGGCACTGAGCGCTAGTGTGCAGAAGTTGTATTTGTTCTGTTCCCAACTCAGTACCCTCAAACAATTTCCTGGTAAACATAATCCCACTTAAAGGGTTCCTGATCTGCCTTTTGATATAACTCAAAGATTTCAGTCTCTTCAAGGCAGTTTTCTCAGATAAGCGTTGAATATGTAATGCTCGTTGCAGCTCTGGGCTGGCTAGCTGCAAGAAGCAGAATATCCCGGTAACTGCACCGTCTGTGTCAAATTTCTTACTCACTGAAAGAAGGCAATCTACATACTTCCCATTCCGAGCAATGAAACCAAAAGCAACCTTTGCTATTTCTGAACCAGTCATGGCTTCATTGAGTACAACGCCAAAATTAACAAAAGCTTCTTGATTCTTTAAACTACAACAAGCCTTCTGAGTCCCAAAAACCTCTCCTAAAAGCATTTTATCCATGACCTCATCTCTCTTCCACCCAGTTAACTTTGTCATAGCTTGATTCCACTCACAACACCAGCCAAATTCATCTGTGCCAAATATTGGGGGGATTAATGGGTTGGGATTCTGCACAATTGCCTTGTAGTCACCTTCAATTTTAGTGAATTTGTCCATGACAGTCTTTTGAGCAGTTATATCATGGGCCACAAAACAAACCCCCACCACATTATCTCGAAGGTCCCTACTTGCACAAGCATTTACTACCAAGCTAACAGGACCAGAATCCATGTAAGACCCGTGTGTTTTGATCTCAAATTGGACATTCTTCTCTTCTTCCCCTAATAACATTGTAACAGAACAAACCAACAACTGAGAATTGTAAAAATTAGGTAAGAAGAATATAGTCCTATTGTATTAGATAAAATTAAGAAACCTCTCTCACCAAGCCCCCAAAATAAATTTTACCACAACTCCTATTGTGTTCCATCCCTTCCCAAGAACTGTGAAGGCAGAAATGAAATTGCTAACAAGACACACTACCCTTCTCATAATTCTTCATCAATGACATTGATTGCTTTAGGGAAGGCAAAATGCTCACAGCTAAATAGTCATCGACGCACACTTGTTTTTTTTAACTTTTTGCTCATGACTTTTAAGTGTTAAAAGGCAAACAAAAAGAGGTTATGTAAGGATAAGATGGAGAAAGAATAAAGACATACCCTGCAGTGCCATGTCAAGCATCTTCTTGACTCTATCAATTGAAGAATCCTCAACAAGTGTGAGTAAATGCTTTCCAATAGCTTCACCAACTGGAAGACCTGTTAACTCAGCAATTTTTGTATTCCACCCATTGACCAGCCCATTAACATCAACTGCCAAAATAGGCACTGTAGCTGTTTCAATTAACCTAACCATTTCACTTGCCGCAGCTTCCAATTCCTGCATCCCTTCGATCCTCAAATCACTTAGTCTTGTATCGATTGCACTTGTGTTTATATGTGTAGTCACTGTATCTCTGAATGCATTTCTAAGTATTAGCTGCAATGAATGAATAGCATCCATTTCATAGTCCTTCCATGGTAAGCTCCTTGTCTTCACAACTTCAAGGAAAGCCTTGAATGATGATCTTGGATGCATCTTCCTACCATCATCCCTTTCACCAGGTTCATTCTTTGCACCACCCCAACGGATTTCTGAAGCAGTGTGTGACCGGAACCAGAAAACTGTGTCTTTTGAAGCTATTCTAACGGCTGCCATTCCACATACAGTATCACCAAGAGAAAGAGCCCCTGGGAATCCTGCATCTAACAAGCTATCTGTACTCAAACCTGTTGAATCCATATGGTGCTCAGACAGCCATAAAGCTATCTCTCTTATCTGAGATTCACCTGGTGTCACTCCTAATCTCCATACCTTGTTTTTATAAAAGAGAGCAGCCCCATCACACTTTACTAGATCCATTATATTGGGGCTCTGTGATACAATACCTAAGGGTGCATCTCGCATCAGCATATCACACAAGAGTGTCTGAGTGCGCAGTATATTCTTCTCAATAATCTGAAGTTCTAACTCTATTTCCTTGTTCACATGGATGGCAAATACTTGAGTCAGAAATTCACATGCATACCTTAGAGGAAATGGAACAAACCTTGGAGTAGTGTTATGGCAAACTACCAAACCCCAGAGTCTCTTTCTCTTCTGAGGCTGAACAGCATCGGAGCTATCCCCATCTTCATCATTGTCATTGACTACTACTGCCATAACAAGGGAAGCAATGGAATTCATGTTTGCCATGTATTGCAAATGGCAACTATGAGGAGCCCTTAAAGTTGAACCACACAAAGTCAAATCAATAGGGAGCTTCTCATCTTGAAGAACCTTCACTTGTCTTGCATGACAATCTACTATCATGCGGACCTTGTTCTTCATGAACAAAAAGCGTGAAGCCTGGGGAATATCGGTGGCTGGATAGTGTAGACCCAGATATGGTTCTAGGCCTGGCTTTGCTATCTCAGCAATCACCTCGCCATGATCATCCTCATGAAATTTATAAGCCATCACCCTATCATAACCTGTGAGTTCAAAAACTTCTTGAACCATTGTATCACAAAGCTTTTCCATGCTCCCACTAGACAAAGATTGCAGACGGGTTATTGCTTTGGCAGCCAGCTTGTACGATTGCAAGGCACCTGCTGCAGTCATGGGAACTTCATAAGGCTTGACAGGCTCAAAGTCGATGATCAAACTGCCAGTCACACGATGGATAATTGCATAGAAGGGCTTCCCAGAAGTCTTGCAATGAACTAGGATTGGGTTAAGAAGCGAAACCTCTCCAAATCCTAGTGCCTTTTGCAATGCAGAAGCACTTGGTGCAGTGAAAATAGTTCTTATGTCAGTGCCAATTCCAAGGGCAGGGTGGTCAACAACATTGGGGACAGCATGACTCATCATGGTCAGCATTTCAGGTGCATTCTCACTGTAAGCAATGACCTTGCAAGTTTTCTCATCTAAAGCTAGCAAGCACCCGAAAGGCTGGATCTGCTTGCCTTTCTGAATATGATGGAGGTAAGCTGTTGTTACTTTATCAGACCTTGGTTGATGGTCTCCATCCACTGTACCAGAGACGCGCACTGAACTGGAGTAGTCAAAGGAACAACCTGACTCCTCAAAGTTTGCATGGAGTTTTGCATCTACTGTGGTCTGAGCAATGATCCTAGCACTATTTCTTGGTCTTCCTGAATTGGTGGACGATTGGCTAGGCCTTGAGGAAGACATTTCCACCTGAAATGCACTTGGAATGATAAAAATAAGTCGATCTGGATCATTATATGAACCTCCAAGGATATGTCATTCTACTATAGAACAGAACTACAAGTCTATTATTAATTAGTTAGAATGCCGGTCTATGCACTCGTGTACATTGTAGTTATTTAAGATGAGAGGAAGATATTTCCAAAACTTCTCAACAAGACACAATTATTGAATAGGTTTTAGTAAGTAGAGAGAATTTATGAGCCAACCATAAACAACAATCTTTACATCTCAAGTGAATAAATACATGCCCATTTCTACTGAGGCAGAATAGAAAATATGTCCCATTAATTATCTAACTTTTACTGTTCTCCTAAGCACATTTAAAGCAGGCTATAAATTCTGAACAAGATGGCATAGCAATAATACCTCTTCAAGGAGAAATTATTGGATCGTCCCATACCAATAGTCCCGGACATATCTTCATTATGGATCATGCATTAAATAGTTAAAATTATATGAGCTTATTCCAAATCAACAATGAAGAAGTGTTCTAGACCATTAGTTTTTGTCCATCCAATAAGTAAGCATCACATCTTTAACCAAAACCTTAATGTAATTTCATGGTATTTTTCAGTTATAAACTTCTTATCCAAAGTTACACTTGAATATACCCAACAACATGGCTAAACATGAAACAAACAGTTAACTAACATAACTAACAAACTACCCAGAAGAAAATATAGGCAGAAATGAAGGTGAGACAAAAAGGTAACTAACCTTGCAAGGGGGGAAAGTGATTGAGGCAAAGACTGAGGAAGAGGAAGAGGAAGGGTAAGAAGGAGTAAGGAATGAAGGAATGATATGTATTAAATAAAAATGAATATAATAAGCAGAAGAAGCATCAATGAGTGAACACAATCCTGACTCACCCTCTTTATGGCATATGTTTATTATTTATTTAATGAGTGAGGACACTAAATTGGGCAAGTGGGTTTGTCTTTGCTTTCTATACAGGATAATAAGGACACTTTATGATCTTACATACCCTGACACCTTTTACTATGCTTGCACTGTCTTATCCACAAAGTCTTCCCCATAAAACTTTTATTTTACTTCATCCAATGCTAAAATTAGTTAATAATTCAAACAGAAATTTAATTATTCTTCCTCCATCAAAATTACTGTTCTCTAATCATTCATTATAGGCTCTTTTCTTTTGTTTTACCTTTCTCACAATTTTATAAATAAGGAATTAGTGTATACAATATTTTTAATAACCTCTATATTTATAGTGTAACAACACTAATTTCCCGGTAATTTTTATTAGCAAAAATTAAACATAGGTAGTGAAGATTTGCTTGAGGGTATATCAAAATTTTCTTTTGTCTAATGGGTAGGGTCTATAAAAAAACTAGGAAGGAGAATATGTAAAAAGAAGAAAAGCTTTTGTTTAATTTAGGCATTAATTTTGATTGGATAGCAGTCACGTGCATTGGAGTTGGAAAAGAAAGTTGAATACAAACAATGAAGTGAGTTATGGGTGTCACATGCATGAGTCCTGAAAATAGTGGAAGCTGTGTATGGAATGTGAGTAACAACAACACTTGCACCCATATCATGTTCATGTTATTCATATTCATATTATTCATATTCTTGGTTTTTAAGTAAGGGTGTTGTCTCAGGGATCAGATATTCAAATATTGCCACTACAACTCATAACTCATGCAAAACACCAATTTATCCCATCCCATGATGCTCTGCGCCACTTCTGCATAGTCATCCTTTATTACAATATTTTTTAATCAGTTTCTTACCCTTCAAGAATTCTTCTTATTTTATTGCTTTTATGATGGACGAGAACGTTATAAATTTTTTATCTTGCTTTAGATTGATAATTAAAAATTAACTTTAGGCTTTCTAAAATGAGTGAAGATCACTTACTCTAAGAGTCTCCAAGAGTAAGTTTAAAAAACTTATTTCACATCTTAGTTATCTCACTAATTCAAAAATTAGTCATCTCCCTTCTAAATATAAATGAACAGGGTAGTCTCTAAAATTGTAAATGGCTATTTCAAATGAATGTTACATTACACATCTTGCTGTAAAACTCTAGTTACGTAATTAAAGTACATGCCTATGGATTATGAAATATTGAAATATACACTTCTAATGTTCTTGAAGTCGGTTGTGATGTGACTCGTGGAATCGTAATGTGTGTTTGCCGGAGTTTAAAATAATTTACACTTATAGTAAAGTGTTAATAACTTACTCTAAATGTGATGAAAATAAGAGTAAGAATATGCATGGTGATGTTAAAGGTGACAACAAGAACAATTAATAGTGTAGTAGGTGATGAAGGTGTTGATATTTTAGAGTGGGGGTTAGATAAGATAAAGCATATTATACTATTCTTTTTGTTTTTAACTCAACTCAACAGTAAGATAAAGAATATATATGCTGATATGCATGATAGGATAAACTTATCTCATCTTATTAGTTCTTAAGAGTCATATAATATCATAAATATATTATCAGATCCTCTCTCATTTGTTAATTACTAAACGGATAGTGACTTTGTGTAATGTGATCATATTACCTCATTAAATTTGAGATGAACAAAAACATGGCACACATTGGATGATCAAGATTTATTGATTCTAGTATAAAAGAGAGGGAGTCATAAAATGGTGAAGGGTTTAAAGATGGGAGTGATAAAGAAGCAAGGGTCTAATCTCACCTACTAAAAAATACTAACATACTCAATTTTCCCATAAAAATGTTTAGTGACTTAAATATATAAATCACTAGATTTTTTCTGAATTATGTGTATATGAAAGAAAATAGTTAGAAAGGTCTGGCTTATGTGCAAAACATTTGGATTGATTAACCTGATTTTTTTACCCATTTAAGCACTACTTGCCTGGGTTAACATTGTAGTAAATTGTTTATAAATTAGATAGCCAATTTATTGTTTATAAATTAGCATGTAGTAAATTGTTTATAAAATTTTAAAACTAATTGAAAGGAATGAGTTTTCAGTCCGAAACCCTTCCATTCACTCATCACTCATGGTATATATTAATGTTGCATGTCAATATAGGTTTGGTCTATAATGAAGATATTCTCATAGATGCTATTGTGAGACATTTTAAAGAATTCTCAATAAAGAGAATGTTCGCTCAAAGTAAAGGATAAGTCTCTTATTCTATTTCTATCCAAAATCTTTCCATTTGCTTACCACTCAAAGGAAGTATATATTCTTTTGGACTTGGATGAATATATACTCATAAATGTTGCCATGACACAAAACTCTATTTAAAATAATATAATAAAGAGATTGTTTAGTCAAAGTAAGAAATAAGTTACCATCAAATCAAGTAACATTGTCTTTGGTGAATGGAGATTAATTATTCCCAATTATATCTCAATCTTAATGTGAATAGTGAAAAACATATATTAATTTTTATTAGTAGTCACAATTTTATTAGAATGAGAGAGTTAAAAACATGTTTTTGAAACATGTGATCTTCATTCATTTTGATTGGATACTCAATCCCCCTCAAACGCTCATGCAGTAAGATGAAGTTCTTTTAGCTTAATTATTAGACACTTATCTAATAAGGTGGAAACTCCAAGTGTGTAGTAAATAAGTTCAATTTCTGATTGATTCTATTGACTGAATAGTGTTTAGATGCATACATCAATAATAGCTTGGCACCAAAAAAGCTAACTAACTTAACAGATTACTAGTAGTTAGATTAAGTTACAGCTAAGCTAAAACTATTTTTAACTATATGACATTTCAATAGCTTCCTTCTAAGTTCTACCCATGCTCCTTCATATTTTTCTAGAAGTAAAGGAAACTGCTTTTATGGGGTGGGTTTGGATCATCTCCAGTACTGGAGAGTCTAATACTGAAATGTGATGTAAAAGGAAACTGCTTTTATTTCCTAGACATTTTTTCATCAAAATTTCAATTAAACATAGGTATTTGATCACACAACACCTTCAAAATTATTTTAAAAAATAACCCATCATTGTGTTCCTATTTTGATATTCAAGAAACATTTTTCCATATTAAGATAAGATGAGGTGGGTCAATTATGTAGTGGCTTACTGGGGGGAACTTCTATAAGTCATGGTATTGATTATATTCTATGCACATGCCTTATTGGCATGATGCACCAATTTTGCAACAGGTTTTATCTTGACCGAGCCAGCTTTAAGATCTGATCGAGGATTTCTGACCGTGGCATCAAGGCATGACCGAGCAAAAAAGAAGAATGTGTGCTATCTTAATAAAGGATTAGTGACAGCCAGAAAGGAAACTTTTATGGCACATTGTCACCTTTGGTTTTTGAATATTTTCTTTGTTTGCTTTGTTCAAATGACAGAATCATATGAAGGGCAACGGCAGCAACAGACAGTGACAACCAAGCACAGAAAGGAATATTGTAGCAGTGGCTAGCACACAGTTTTTGCTTTACTGAACTTTCATTTTGAAAATTTGTAGTTGGACTTGAAACTGGAAAGTGGTACTAATTATTGTTCCTACTCTAAAGATAAAGTATGGAATCTCAACATAATCATGTGCAATGCATGATTTCTAATGAGTATGAGTTAAGTTGGCATAAAAATTATACTCTATAAGCTCATTATAATTAAACCATTGCTGTAAAGGGTTGATCATGATAATAATTAATAGCTTTTGTAAGCAGTCAACATTTTTGTGGCCCCTTTCAACAGATGCTAGCTTCCCAACTACTCATATTAGTCATGGAAAATTCCTCCATGTAATATATTTCGGCGAGACTTTAAGTATTTGGTAATCATATTGGACTCCAACTAATTTGAATCGAGTCGAGAAGACCAATTTAAGAGGGAAAAACTCTTTCAGTTTCTTTTTTTTAATTCGGACTAGGGCCCCCCCGATTCTTCTCCTATATATAGATGTCATATATGTTAGAGGAAGATCACTCAAGGTATCATCAATAAGCATAGTTGTTCTAATGTGATTATGTAGCTTTGTATTAGAAGAGAGGTTCATCATTGAAGATTGACTTTAACTAGCAAAAAAATGAGGAGGGCATGCAGGAAAATATTGAAGTCAGTGCCTTGCACAAGTAGGAAAACCATGAGAACTGACTCTATGAAAGACATGGAGGAAATTCTGAGGGCTAAGCTTTCAACTATCAAGGAAGAGCCAGAGTTGTGTGAAGATAATCTAACACCACCAAGACATATGAGGATGGCGAAGAAGCAACGAAAGAAGATTCAAGCAAACGAGAAGATGGGGCGCTGTTTAGTACCGCATGTCAACCTTAAGCAATCTTATGTCTTGTTTATTTCTGGTATTGCCACCAAAGGTACCTTTGCTGGTTTTCTTCAACGCTAACCTGAACCCCTTGGGCTCTTCAAATAAGAATAAGAAAAAACTCAAGCAGGTCTCTTCTCTGCAAGGACTAGAATATAACGATGCATGGTAGGCCAAATTCTATTTAAGATGTAATGTTGCTTGTGCAGTGTGCTACTTAACTATGTTATGTATGTCTTATGTAATATGTACAGTTTATTTCTGTTTTTCAATATAAAACTCACTGAGCTTTGGTAAGTAATCTCATTTGGATCTTTTTTCTCATCATGGCCTAATATATTTGGCCATAATGGGTTGCATAAAATTCTATGTAATTGTTGTTACACATGGTGAATAATGTCCTCTTTGTTGTAGTTTTTGTGACCTTGTTCATAACGAACGACTCAAAAATATTGGTTTTGTTAATCGAATTGTAGTCTGGGAATGGGAAGAAAAGAACTTAGAAGTAATCCTTCAGTCCAGCTCAAACAATTTTCATTAGAAAAAGGGTGTAGAGTTGCTTATCGACTACTATTTCAAATTTTTTCCAGGACTTAATGTTCTGTATCATGTAGATGTTGACCTAGTGGTAGGAACTTTGCAGAATTGACACTTTTGAGAAGAAAAAAAGGAATCTATACACCTGCTGCTTATAACAACACCAATGAATGTACCAAACTCTAAATATGAGCGATGAAGAAAATGAGACGCCACATTCCTGACAACCAGATATCTATTGAAACTGTTTAATGCTCTGTCTAGGATAGTTATGCATCTGTTCACTCATTTAGGTTTAGAGGGAACATTTTATGCTGTAGTATATTGACTATGACATGAATAAAGCTACAATGAAGTTGCAAAATTTTGCCTGCAAGAATATTATCCATGCAATTTTTTGTGCAAAATTGTGGTGAAATGTGCATAGGCTTGAA
Source organism: Lupinus angustifolius (assembly GCF_001865875.1). Lineage (NCBI taxonomy): Eukaryota > Viridiplantae > Streptophyta > Magnoliopsida > Fabales > Fabaceae > Lupinus > Lupinus angustifolius. The sequence continues at coordinate 4,463,190 of NC_032028.1, read as the reverse complement.
TAGTTTGTAAAAGGTCAAAAACCCATACATTAGTTTGACTGATGTACCCAAAAAAAATCAATTTAGTTATAGGAAGATTTTTTTAATATTGAAGTTTTTGCAAGAATGAGTACAAATGTACAATTACTCAATGTAATTGACTATAGATAGGAAGCATGATAACTATCAACCTAGAAAACACTGATACAGATACAAATACAAATACAACATGATTACCTTGATACAGTGATAATTTATAGATTAATTGAATGGTATATGGATTATAAAAAATATATGTGAGTATTGTAGCATCCACCATGACAACATTTTGAAGTATTGGTATGACATAGCTTTAAACTAATATCAAGCATAAATATTGTGGACAAAGAAGCTACTTATGCAAAATATAATAAGAACAACATGTGTTAGTAATAGCAGGTAACTTTTCTATCAAGAGAAGTGACATTCCTGCATACATTAGAGGGATGAGATAGAACAGGAAGACCCCATTGGGTAGGGAGAACAATAGCAGAACACATGTTTTCCAGGTTCATTTGGTTGACAACATCATTGTACATTCTCACTAATATTCTGCTTGGCAATAGTATTGCAGAGAAGGCCCTTACAGAAACCTTCCTAGACCGCGATAACCGAAGGCCGCGTAATCTTCCATTCATAGCCTTCACCCAACAATGCCTTCCTTGCCTTGAAATCTTTTGTTCTGCACTTGTTAGTTTTTCATAGCCATATGATCTCATGCGTTTGGTTGCAAGATATTGCAAAACCATCTGCATTATTGAGGGCTATATGTGAGAGAGAAAATTAGGACTTCAATTTGTTGATGGTTAGTGTAAGACAATGAAATCTATATAGAGCAAGAGCTAAGAGATTTTGTTCCTTGTAATATGCTTGGTGGATACCTTATATAAGTTTATAACACATGGTTTGCTTTGCTCTCATACTTCAAAACAACTTAACATGCTCTTTGGCAGATAAAGACAATAATTTGCCTCAAATGACCCAAGCCACAAAATTTGAGGAATGATTCTAATGAGGCCTTGAGGGACATTATAGGAATCACACAAACATCACCTAACTTCTGAGTTTTTAAAACCAGCTCACTGTATATTCAATTATAATTAGATATTGAAAACTTAACTAACATGTTGTGGTGTGTAAGTGTCATTGTAGGTTAAGACCTCACATGATCCTCAGATATTGTATTAGGCCAAAGGTTAAAGGTTCGATAGTTAACAACGATACTTATTAAAAGAGACACATTCTGAAAAGATTAGTTGTTGACCCATGGGATGGCTATAAAGTAGGCATACTAGCATGGTAACATTTCTTGAGGGTCAAGGTATTTTTTACATTCTAAGTAAACTAGAGCAATTAATTCAAATTAGTTGGTGATCATATGAATATGAAATGCATGTGCAATGATTGATGCACTTGTTAAAATATTAGCTAAAACCAATAATTTGTGTAACTATAGAATTGATTATTCATCTGGTTATGATCTCTACTGGATCAATACTATGAACCGCTGGTGTGATTTGTCCTTTTATACCAGAAAAATAGTATCTAATGCTTGTTTAGTCTGGGGTACATATCTTGTTCTTTGACTGTATTATTAACCGACCATTTTGTTTTTCAACATTTTCTTTGTAAAGGAAAAGGTTTGGATACTGTGAAATGGGCTATTATGGGTGGAGATTGATCCCACCCATGTTTTAGATTCTACTTTTAAGGTCAGGCTTCAGAGCCCCAGAGTAACCAGTCCATATTTATACCCAATAAGGTTTCTATACTTTTGGATCCAACATTGGACATAGGTTGTAATCAATGTTTATAACATCAAACCCAAGTGTAAAACTTACATATTGGGTTTACAATCTGTAGACTATTATAAATTTGTCTGCTATTATCATCTTAAAACCCAATTTTTTTTTTCTTAAAATGGATTAGAAATTTGATGTCTCATTTCATGTTTTATATATTATCCTTTACTAATGAAAATATGATATATTAATTAAAAAATTAAATCTTTATTATTATTTTTTATTTTATTATCATTGTCATGAGATAATATGTAAGATAAGATTTGTGACAATAAATCTTTGTTCCTTAAAATCTAATAAGAAACCTGCTCTCCCATTTGTTTGATATATATGCAATACTAGAGTTTGAATTCAATATCTATGATTCAGCAATTTATAATCACAATATAAATTCACATTGGTAGCTTTTGAAATGAATAGTGTCTTCTTATTCTAAACTTCTAGAAGGTAAATCGATAAAATAATAATAAATTAAGACATTGAAGTATAGTCTATGGTGATGAGGAACAATATGAGAAAGCCAAATAATGTGATTGTCAATGCAAATTGTGTATGTCTATGAATTAGGTGCCATTGCTTGACTATGGTAGTAAATTTTGGGGGGAAATATTCATAGATCAGTTCAATTATAGATGCTGATCACACACGTCAAAGCTATGGATTTACTTGCCTCACTGTGTGTCATGCTTACATATTTAGATATGAAAATAAAATGTCTCATCCTCGTACCACGAGATTTATTTCCTTAGATTTATTCTGGATTTGACATATATCTTTTTTTTTTTTTTATAATATTATTTTAAAATAAAAACTTTTTGAATAAAGGAAAAATAAGACCTATATCAAAATTATTTCCGATAAGATAATTTATTCTTTTTACGTATTGGTATTTGACAGTTGCGTGTTGTGTTCAAGCCTATGAGGTAGAAGACCGAAAGAATTTAATAAAAATCAGTGACTACTTATCGAATGGCCTTCATGATCAACTACAAGACTTAGAATGAAATAATACTTTTTGTTATTTTAAAAAGAGTGAAAATAGTTTTGTTATATATACCACAACCTTGCAATTCTTTTTTATTTTTTTAAATATGTTTTTGTTCTATACTAACTAGCAGTGTACCCGTGCACTTGCACGGGTCGCTTCTTTGTTTATGCATAATGCAAATATAATGTACATATATTACTTATATTTTATAATATCAATAAATCATGTACTGAATCATTATATTTTTTTCCATTTATATAGTTGCAATATTAACATTGATTTTTGAGTGTATATGTATAATATTAAAAATTATAAATTCGTTTATATAAGCATTTATTTGTTGAAAGTGTGATTATAAAAAATATTTGATTCTAAAATAACTCAATAAATAAAATTTAAATTGTATTAGATAATATCTCACTTTTATATTCTCTATATAAAGTTATAAATACAATGACTTATTTTTGCATCATATTTTTTGTGATTACGTTTATAAGTATCATATAAAGTCATAAGAATTTTTTAGCATATCTCTTAAATGCTTATGTTTTATTTTAGATTAATATTCATTGTGTATAAATATTTGAATATATTTTTAGCATTCAAATATTGTATAATTAAATGTTATTTATTTGATTATGTTTTAGCTAATAATCATTGTATGAAAATAACTCATAAATTAAAAACACACTAAGTTAGGATATGACAGATATTTTTTCTGATAAATTTAATCAAAATAATAAAAAGAGTCTAATAATTGATTTGTTATATTACTAATTAAAATACATATATTTTTC